>NC_087068.1:43154805-43180635 GCF_963678635.1 Symsagittifera roscoffensis
CCCTTTAGTTATCCCAATAAAAATATTAACTAAGGTTTGATGATGAGTTTTTGTTCGAACTTTTGAAAAAAGTTTAAAAATATTTATTTTTAAATGGTTGCTCAATTAGGAAATTTTTATGCCTCTCGAGAATTTTATTTTAATTGTGATTAAATTGTATAGCTCTGAAGTTTTTAAAGTTGCCAACTTGAAATACTGGATGTGTGGCTGGAAAAACATTCACAATTGTTAATTCAGGACGTATCTAGGTTTTTCTCGAGGGAAGCTGATTTTTGAATCAAGAAACAAAAAGAATGAAGAATTGCAATATCGGGTGTCTCACAAAAAACTCTAGTTAACAACCATCCAGGAATATTTATTTTGTCACTTTCTCCAAAAGTCTGAACAAAAAGCCATCATCGCGTGAATAAATATTTTGAGGTAGCTTAGGGGGGGTGGGGTTTGTTAATTTCAGTTTTCACATGGGAATTGTTGGCATTACCCATCATTACATCACATTGGAATTAAAGTGATCACCGGGGCATGGGAAGGGACGGGCTTACTTTATGGCACAATGTGACAGTGCGGTTAACGGCGACAATCACTTTATGTAGATGGATTTTCAACATAGCCCCAAGGAATATAGTTCCAAGATTAGTGCAGCTCTCTCCATCTATCACAAAATGAAAGATCGAGAAATAAGAGAGTTACTTTCGAAATTCACCCAGAAAGACAGTGTATATGCTGGTCATTTGGGAGTTGCGTTAATAAACGTAATGGCCATTTTTTCTTTGGTTGTTAGATGATATTTCGGTTTCTTTTTATTAAGAGCAACCGCGACTACTGAACCATTCTTGCGCATAGTTCTAATTATCCGCCACCATTCATGCACACATTTTCTTGTGTTTCTCCATAAAAGTAAGGACTTGAAAACAATATTTTAGTTTTTTGGTGTTGCAGTTTATTCCATCTTCGATTAAAAACAAAAAAAACGTAACCAAGTTAACCACGCTAGGTCTTGATTTTGGTAGTTGGTTATAAGCTTTTTGTATAATCATCCTTTTTTCATTTCCTATTATTTCCCTAAATTATTTATAGCCGTTAATTTTCATTAGTCTTTAATCGACAATATAAAACACATCTATAATGCATCAATCGCTTTTTTATAGTTAAATATAGTCATTACATTGCAAAAATAATTCCATTTCTTTTTTCAATGAAATTGAAATACAAAATTGCAATACTGGTGGTTTTTGCCCATCTATTATCAAAATGGTAGAAGTGCGATTAATAATTTCCTGGTGAATATGGCTCCTTTGACGCCATCGTGACAACAAAGCTCACAAGCGACAAGAGGTAAAGTGGATTGCGACTAGTATAAAAGTTATCCGTAACTTGTTCTTTTGTACGGCAGGAAAAATGGGTAAACTTATGAGGTCAGTTACCATTAGTTCGAAGAGTTTTGAAGCATACTTTTCGTACCAGGGGGCGGATCTAGGATTTTCTCAAGGGGGAGGCGGATTTTCGAAAAATTTTCGAACATTTTGTCTACGTTTTTTTTAGGTCGACCAAGTTGATTTTCCGAATTCTCCCAGGGCACTAAAAAAACATTTCTGCGCCACAGGCAAAAAAAAACGGGCCAAAAAAGGCATTTTTCGGAGAGAAAAAATTCAAAAAAACGCGTTTTTTCGGCGCGCACTCCACCATCAAAGTACGAATATATTGGCGCCGAAAACGTTTTTAGAAAAAATTTAGGGTCAGTCAGCCAAAAAAGGATATCTCTAAATGGTACAAAGGAGAACCCTTTGGGTCGGCAGGGGGTCGAATCCTTGAGAGGGGGGACCCCCCTAAATCCGCCTCTACTCTGAACTATATCTGTGTAATTAAAAAAAGATAAGAAATACTCTTTTGGTTTTTACTTGGTTCATATCTGGATAACGCTTTTTCCCGAATTGTTTTTAAATTAAACAAAAGAATTTATTAATTTTCGAAATTTGAAGGTGGAGTCAAAAAAATCCAAAAGTGAAATTCTTTAAAAAATTAGGGATAGCTCGGAGACACAATGTGCACGGGAGTTCAAATCATTATATAATACTTACAAAAATCTTACAAACAAAATTTCTCAAAAACCGAGAAAAAAAAATCAGTCCTTTATTCAAGTTTTTTCCTCAAAAAAAACACTTCAAGTTCAAATTATTTCGATTTTTTCTCTAAGTTAGTTTAAAAAATTGAGAAAAGTATCATCGGAAGCAACAGATAAAAAAAATTCAATTTAGCAGTCCCCGCTTGAGTTTAGTTTCTACACACCCAGTATGAGTTTTTTTAAAAATTATATGTGACCAGATTTATGAAGGTTTGGGTAGACGGCACTAGCAGAAAAAACCCGAGCAAGCAAAATTATCAAACAATATTAGATCTACTTAAAATTAATTTTCACAAACAATATTGTTAAAAAGTAGATCAAAAACCAATGAAATATACATTAAAAATGAAAAGATTCAAAAAATATAATCACGACCTTCAGAAGCCATTTGAAACAATATGTTCACAAACATTTCGGGCATATGTTATTGCTCCACCTCTTTGCGCAAAAAACCCTGCGTTTGAGCGTTTTTTTTAGCGTATTGAGCGTTTGAGCGTATTTATCAATGGTTATTATTATGATATTCTATCTTTATAAAATATTAAATACTAACCAATCATACTCCATAAAACTAACAACCTATTTATTTGTAAAGTTTTGAAACTACTTGTAGTTTCATCACCAGAACAATTTGAATTAAACTTAGAAGACAGTTGTTCTCATTCTGAAACTCGCGTAAACCGGTGTACACTAGATTTATTGAGACTAGGAGATATAAGAGTAAGATTAAGATCGGTATTAGACTAAGAAGTTGCACGAATCTATCCGGCCGAAAATAAGATAGCGTGACGAGCAGACGGTGTACCTTATCTGAAATTACTCTATGAGTACAGTAACCTATACATAACTCAATATCTTTAAAGTCGTGGTTCGAGGAGCATTAGATAAAAATTCAAAAAAAAAATTTCGCTGTCGAGTAAAAAGCCTAGAAAAAGGTCAGCAAAACCAAGCAAATTTATTAATTGCTCCAAAAGCATGCGAATACCTACTTTTCAAATTTTTCTGCTTATGAGTTTGTCGTCCTATTGGCTTCTTACCAAATGACGACTCTGTGAGGGGAATGCAGGAAGTACAAAGCATTAGACCATTTATTCTCAAAGTTCATAAATTCTCCCTAATCTCTCCGGGTTTTCCCCAGAACAGCAACAAAGGTATAATTATTCGGTCATAATTCCACACTACAGCACCGGCCACAAAGGACATACACACGTGGAAATATAGGGCTTAAACTGTCTACCCTCAATTACAAAATCATTTAGTTCCCTTGTCCCATGTTAGATAAAAGTCGAATTACAGCTAAAAGCTGTTTGAACCCACGAACCAATATTTTCAGACCACCAATTTTCACATTTTGGGCAACTGCGTTGCTTACATGAATAAATGATATTCAAATTCCTTATTCTTTTTTGCAAATAAGACTGAAAGTTCGCTCTATTTTGTACCTGTCAAACTGTTTGAGGCGTTAACAAACTTAAAGCATTTTGTTTTCCCCACATATAGTCGAGTTTGTTGTAACTTTTACCTTGTGGAATTTCTTATTTGTTTTTGGGGCGCTCTAAGTTTGGTGAAAGCGACAGCATTTTTACAACACGCATTAAAAATCCAGTGCAAAGGTTCTATTCCGTAACCGATTTAATTTGCCTGATCTGTATAACAGAAGTTACAATCGGCTTATAGTTTTCAAGAGAAAAGAGATTTAACCAGTTACAGAAATTTGAACCACAACATTATAATTGAATGCTTGTTCTGCACGAACAAATTAAATTGACAAAGACACTTTACTTATTTGACGGTGATTCTGATTCACTTGTGTAAAAGTTAAAAAAATATTTTTTTCTTCGTCTGTGCTTTTTCAAGTTTTAATTTTTGTTTGAAGTTTACTTTATTCGATGCACCGCTTCAAGACTACTGGTTTGTTATTTTCAATCTATGAACAGGACAGGACAAAATTGCTGAATATTTCGAAGCCCTAAATATTCCGACTGCAGTTTAAGTCAATAAAAACGGCGAAATTTTGTTGAAAATTGACACACGCACTCGCACACACTCACACACACACAAACACTTTCAGTAAAATACTAAGTGGTATTTTTTGAGTTCGGCGCAAATCATTAAAAAGAGTAAATTGGTTGCTGAATTCAATTTCGAACGATTTATTGTTCCGACTTTCGTAACGAAAGTAACGGAATATTTGTGCTCGGGTTGGGTTTTTTTCTTTAGACAATTTTCGACTTTTTAACTAGCCATTTTTGACGGAATTTTTTAAATTCATTCGAAAACTATTGTTGTCCTAAGCTTAAATTTGAAAAAATATTTCACTTGTGATCGTTTTTTGTAAAAATATGGGGGTTTAAAGATTGCCATTTTGGCCATTTTGGCCAATTTTTTTCAGATTTATTTTTGTCCCTGCTTACAAGGAAATGTATATGCTCTATGCACCCAAAATGGTACCGCAGTGCAAAATTAGTACCCCGGGCTGACCTCCATAGACCAAAAACGCTAATCATACAATTCCATAACCTAAGTCTATGAAAAAAACTAATCATACAAAATTTATACGTTTTGCTTAAACGAATTCATCGAATTTTCAAAGAACTCTCTCTTGTTTTTGGCATAAAATTTGTTGTATCGTCAGAGGCAAAAAAAAAGAAAATTATTTGTCAAAAAAGCTAATCATATACTTTCCATATATGGAAAATTTATGACAAGCATTTTTTTGAAGGCGAATAATATCGAAGTTGCCCCAAAACTTCGTACGATTGCAAAACGAATTTTATACTCGAATGAACAATTCTAAAAAAAATTGATTTTTTTCTCCATTTTTCATGATTTTTTTTTTCAAAAACGCCTATTTATTTTGTTGGTCATGTTTTGTGTATGCCTTGATCAATGCCTGATTAATTATAAATTCAAATTTAAAAAAAATTACCTTTGAAAACTTTAGCTACAAGTTAAAACGTTGATACTTTCATTCTATCATTTGCTTCAGGCAAAACTAAGCCAACTCGGACCGTTTCCAATGCATTGTAGTTCGAACCTTTGGTGACTCTGCTTTTGAGTAACCAAGGTTTTTGCCACTTGTGTTCGGTTACGAACACAAACCAAAGTTTTGAGAAACTAAAATCAAAAGATAAAAAATTTTGATTTTATGAAAAACGCTAGACAGACAGTTTCCACATAAGAAAAATCACTAGTGATAGAGTTTTTGTGCAACTTTCTGAACTAACATAGAAACGTAGATGATTGGCATTTTTTCATATATGAAACTTGTTTGTTTTCGAATTTTTGTCAGAATTGAATAAATATATTGTTATTTGGTCGAAATAGAGTTCTGGGAGCGCCCGGAAAACCAATATGGTCGGCCTAAAAAAGGTCGACAAAATTTTAGAAATATATTTCAAAATCCGCCCACTCCATTGGGTTCTCATTAAAATTCCAATACTGCAATTGCTCTATGCGTCTGCCGTTTTACCTCTGATCAGAGCTAGAGTACTATCTCAGACTGTAAAAATACTGAATAATAAGTGAATTAAAGACGCTGAAGTTCAGCAAAAAACATTCCGTTCCCAGTTTCGAACCTGAAATGTGATGCTCCACCACGACTCTTATGTTACCTCTATGCACGCCCTGCGGATTATCAACTGACATCTGATCAACAGAACATAATGCATATCACAGTAAATCTTATAGATATATCCATGGTATATTAGAAAGCGGAGAGAAAAATTTCTAAAATGCGATCCAATTCTAAAAAAGCTAAATACTCAAGATCCTGTGAACATAGTTTGCTCAGGTTCGAACATTTCTAATATAAATTTGAATTTTGCTGTATTAATGCTATAGCAGCTCTAATTTGCTTTGTGACTTCAATCAGGGTCGTTGTTTTTTCTCCAGACAAACGTTTATTTTTTCACAAATTTTTATAATTAAAAAAAAATGAAAGATACTCATATATTGCGCAAATGTATAATTTTATATCAATCAGAACGAAAAATCTAACTATTTTTTAAACAAAGCCTTTTCTTTTTTAGTGCGGTGCCAGTGGCTACCAAAGGTTAATGTATATGGTAAAACTGAAGGCAACAAAAGTTGTTTCAATTTGAGCGTTTTTCTTGTTGAGTTTGTAAAAGTTTGAATACTTTTCTCAGGAATAAAACACACCAAGAGCAACTATTTTATTGAACTTTTCAAAAATCGGAGCAAAAACTAATCAATTTTTTTTCTGTAAAAAAAAACTAACTGCAAGTTAAATATCTTATGCCTTAAAATTAAACAAAAATTCCGACTCAACTATCAGACACAAATAATTTTGTACTTGCAAGCGAAAACTTCTCTATAAAAAAAACTAAAATTGTTGACATTTTTTCCTTAACTTTTTTCTTGAAAGTTTTTGAATTGTTTTTTGTTCATCAAAAGCTGCTGTCAGTCCTTTTGAAAAGCAATTTGAAAATTCGGCGCTTATTGATAGAGCAGTTATACAAAGCTGGTGATTCAAACATTTGTTTATGAAAATAACTTATTTTTATTTGAAATTTCCAAATGATAAAGCGACATCAATTGATTGTCGGAAGGTTTTTGACGTCAATATCACAAATGAAAAAAAAAAAAACCGTAAGCATTCCTTTTTCAGAGAAAGAGCATTCATTAATTTTATAAAAAGGAAGTTTTTTGTCTTATCACAGCGTATAGGAACGTGTTTTCATTACTTAATCTGTTGCTTTTTCACGCACCGAAACGAAATTGAAAGCATTAGCTCATTCACTTTTCCTGACAGAAACAAATTTGATAATAGGAGTTTTCACCGGAATTATTGCAACTTAAATTTTGTGATTGATTTAGATTGCGAAGAACTATAGTGACTTATTGAAAATTGAAAGCTGAAATTGTTGGTGTTTGAAACGAAACAAGTGCGTTTTGAAATTACGTCAGCTTACAACATCGAGGTCAAATCGTGAAAAAACGTGCAAGAAGTGTGAAGATCAAGCGTGAAAACTATGGCTGATCACGAGAACCATCATGGCCGCACAAACCATCATGACCACCACCATCACCACCACCCACACGGCCATCGCAAAAAAGACCCGCACGAGGAAATAATTGACGAGCTCTGGTCGACCTACGACAAAGACCACAACAGTCGAATCGACCGGAAAGAGTACGACCAATTCATGAAGGATATCTGCGGGATGGTCGGTCGCAAACTAACGCCTGCATGCTACGACAAATTGTTCAAAAAAGCCGACTCTGATCATAGTGGATATTTGAGCAAGACACAGTTTGCTAAATTGATCAAAGAAAATATAGTTTAAAAACAGTCTCATTTTCTAGAGAATTATATGTAAAAATATCTTCTTTCATTTAAAAACAGAAAATCAAAAAGTTATTCCAAACAAATATTGAAACAATCAAGACTTCAAAATGCGTTGATTTTCTCTGATAACGATTAATAATTAATTTAAATTTGAAATTAAGACTTTTCAGCTTAGCCTAACAAGTATTTTTCTACGGGTCGAATGATCTATCAAGTATGCACCGCACATGAAATTTATGATTATTTGTTGAATGCGTTTTCATTTCTTGTTTGATACCAGCGACCAGTGACGTGCGCAGAAATTTTTCTAGGGGGGGGGCAGTTTTTCAAAAAAAAATTGAAAATTTTCATGCCTTTTTTTAGATAGACCGATTGGACTTCCGCGCTCTCCTAAAATACAATAAGGACCCTGTTTTGTCAAAAATTTTCAGCGCCGCAGGCAAGTTTTCCAAAAAACAGGCGAGAAAAGGCGTTTTTGGGCTTATTTTGGAAAATTTTGACCAAAAAATTGCGTTTTTTCGGAGCGCGCTCCCCCTCAAAATTTCTTCGGAGCGCGCCCGCCATTAAAAAATTTTTGAGGTTGGTCAGTCAAAAATGGATGTCGTAAAGTTATACCAAAGGGTGGACCCTTTGGAAAAATTTGCAACCAGAATTGATGGGGGCACGCTCTTGCCAGCCCCCCCTCCTCGGCACGCTACTGCCAGCGACTACAAACTCAGAAAAACCCAACCAATTTAAGTCTCTGCTGTCAGTTTTGTTTAGAACCAGTCTTTTGTGATTCCAATACCCGGTGTTGGTCCAACGACTTAAAAGGGGAACAAGTGCGAAACTGGACATTTTGAAACCAAATATCAGATCATGTTAACCATTTCACCCTATTATATAATTTTCGAGATCAAAATACCACAAAACTGCTCCTATCAGGGCATTTTTTGCGACTGCATTTTAATTTTTATGGAGCAATTTAATTTAACATAAGTGATAAAGTTTAAAAAAAGGAAAATTTTTTTTCAGTTTTTTTTTGGAAAATCATCGCCCGTACGCTATATAAACAACAAAGAGATATATTTTGCATTTATTCAAGTATTAAACAGACTAAAGTTCATGCCTCCACCCAATTTGACACGTTTTTTATGGCGGATTAAATTTACCCTTATGCGTAAGCAGCACGAAATATATCGCGCGATAGTTGCCCAAATTGGCAATCATTAAACCCCCATAACTCTGTAAAAAAGAATCACAAATGAAACGTTTTTTTTCTGAGCTTGAGCTCAGGACAAAAAAATTTGATTGATAAAAAACTGCATCAAAAATTGTTATTTAAAAAGCCAAAAGTCGGAGAGCAAAAACCACCCTGAGCACAATTATTCCGTCATTTTTTCAAAAATTATCGAAAGATCACAAGACAAGAAGTTAGTGCATGCTTGTCAATATGGCTAACTATTTTTGTGGCAAGCTTAAGAAAGCTTTAAGGCGTGCTAAAATTTACAAATTTTAGTAGATTGTGATTACGTTGGGATTCAGACCCAATTTCTCGGGCAAAGAGGCATAGAAATTTCCACCAACCCAACGGTTGAGACAAAAACATTGCAAGGAAACTCAATATATGGATTTTGTTGTTATGAGAATAAAAAAAATTTTTCCAGAAAAATTCGAACTTAACAACTTTGCCAGGCCATTGCTAGTCGTTCGGGTTATCTATACTGCTGCCCACTTCAATCAAGATATCTAACTGAAGAAAGAAGTCTCAGTAAAACTCGATGAAAATCATTTATAAAAAAATTCTCCGTCGCCTTGACCTTGTTCTGAATTAAGGACTCGACTCTAACTTTATCGTAGAGATAAGGCGAGGCGGAGTCAAGGTTTTGAGACATGTTTCATCTAAAAAGTATATCAAAGCGGTTAGCTTGACTTAAATTTTGAGAAAATTGAAAGCAGCGCAGAAGCTTATTGACTGCCTGCGAACAGAAATTGAATTCCGAAAAGTGCTGTGCAGTTATCATCAGAACATTGACCAATAGTTTTTGTATCCCAAAAGAAAAGTTTCTTAATACTTTATTATCAGAAGCGTTAAGCAGTAAATTTTACTAACAATAGCGTTAATGGTGAATTGTTGGGTAAATTTTGGGTAAGTACGGTCGCAACTTGCCTGTATTGCAACCACGATACCCATTAGAGAAGCATATATTATGTCTTCATTCGTTTTCCGAATAAAAGGCTTCAAAAATTTCGATTCTCTTTAAGTACTTACCGCAAAAGGGGGATTCGCTGAGGTACAAACTTCACATATGCTTAACCATTGGAAATTTTTTTTTAGGGGCGGCCATTTTTTAGTAAGTACCGTTGAGGGTAAATGGTTAAAAAGATCCAAATTTTTTTTCAGTGCAGAAAGTTTTGTCTTAAGCTTGTTATTTAAGATTCAAGTTCAAAAGATTGATACATTGTTGAGCCCAAATTCTTTGCAGGCCTAAGTTTTCTTAAAAACTTTTCAACAGCAATTGAAAAATGTAATACTCGTGCAACAGTTAATTTCTCTTTCGAAGCTAATGTCTGGAAAGAGTAAGTTTGAGTACGTCTGAGTCTGAAAATCGCAAGCAGCACTATGAAGACTGCTCGTATTAAAGCAAGTTCCTGAATTTTCCAACTGCCTTTTAAATCCTATGGAGTAGTTTAAATTAAACTAATTGATGAAATTTTCATTAAAAAATTGAATAAGTATCAATAAAGTTTTTTTTTGAAAACCATCCCGCACACGCTATGTTAAGTGTAAAATAGTATATTTTTCATACAAGAAAGTGTTAAAAAGACCAAGCCTTAATTCAGTTTGGAACAATTTCTGAGAAAGATTAACTATCCGCTAACGCGTTAATAGCACGAAATATATCGCGCCTTGAATCTTGCAGTGACAAAAATGGATAGAACAAATTATCTACAAAAAAAATACGCAGACTTCAAATCTGTTGTAATTTATTATAGTATAGCTTCCCTTATATAATTTTATTAATCAAAAATAATGCATTTTGTTGATCAAAAATTCTACACTGTATATCTTCCTTATATAATCAATACCAAACCACTCTTAAACTGTTTTCTTTTCAGAACCAATTTTCTCGCATATTATATACAGATACTATAGAAATTGTTGTCAGACTATCTAACTTTCATATACAGATTATCTACACATTCTATACTGACCATACAAAGATGTACAAAAACACAAACTATACATAGATTATACACAGATTTTATACATACAACCTGGGAAAACTTTTGAGGGATCTCTTCAAACTTGTAGTTTGAGGCTTAAATTTCATTATAACACTGAGGAAGGTTGTTCCTACTTACAATTTTTTGCTCTAAACCTGAAAAAAATACATTTTAAGTTTTGGATGGTGAAATTTGAGACCGCTAAGACACCTATAGTTTTTAGACATTAAATTCAATTTATTCAGATTTTACACAAAATTTATACAGATTATCTACAGATTAGATACAGATAATCTACAGATTATATACCGGTAAGAACATTATGTAATGACTGTACAGAGATTCTCTTTATAAAACAGAGAAATTGATCATTTTGGCTCTAAAAAAATTATATTATGGTGGAAAAAAAAACAGAATTGGTTGTAGATAAATCGAAATTGTTCTTTTTCTGTTCATAATTTTCTGTCCATAATAGTTTTTTATCCATCTTCTTACTACGGGTGGTCGCAAAGTTGGCAATCTTAAAACCCCGTAAAGTTACTAAAACTGCTCAGTTTTTAAAAAACATTTGAGCCTAAGAAACAAAATTTTTCGAACTATTTGAAACATTTCCGTCACAAATACAAGTTAAGAATTCAAAAATTGTCTGAAAAAAACAAAACCAACCCGAGCACAAAAATTTTGTCAATTTCACTGAAGTAGGCTCAAAGAGATTAATTAAAAAAACAGGAAAATTTAAATTTGAAAGTAGAAACAACATTGCTCGTATTAGAGCAAAGTTTTGATTATTTTGACTACCTTTCAATATCTATTGACCAGTGCTCGTTAGAAACGAAATGATTAACCTTCAAAAAAAATTGAGAAAATTTTGATTAACATCGGAACCCCCCATGCAATGTATTAGGACATATTACCCTAATCCATCTAATCCTCGTCTAAATTGCCCTCCTATGCTCCAACTCCGCCTTTACAATTTTTCCCTATGTTCTAATTTATGCATTGTAATTTATTCAAAACTCAAGTGTGTCGCAATTATTTTTATTCTTTGTTGTTTTAATTATCAAATTATCGTACCAAATAAAGTACCGAATTATCAATTTTAACTTGTACGTATTAATCATTTTGAAACTAGGTTTTAGGTTGTGACGACGCAATTTAACTCTTTGCGTAAAGATTAAATCACAATTAACTAAGTTTTATCCGCATTTTTCACAAATTTAGGGTAGAATGAATGCAAACACTGTTTCATGCTTTCTGTTTTATCTTTCAAAATTGTATAAAAAAACGAGCCAAAAATTTTGTGGATTATAGCAACGCAATTTATTTATTGATATTTATTTATTATTTGATATCACTTTTTGTGATGATCTGGTTTGCTTGCGCAAAGGTCACAGTCACGAAGTTTTCCCTGGTCAATAGTACGCACAAATTTTGGTTCAGAAAACCAAAGAAGATACAAAAATCCAGCAAGTGCCGGTAACCAACTTTCTTTTCTTCGTAACCAACACTATTTATAATGACACTAGAAAGATTAATGTTAAAAATTTCAAAATAAGAAAAAATATAAAAAGTAAATTTCTCTATTTTTATAAAACAACAATTTTGTCGACAAAATGGAGATTGTAAAAAACTTTTTTAGTCATTTGAACAGAAAAAATTAATAAAAGGGTGATCGGAAGACTTTAATTGGAAGCTTGTGTTGTTTTTTCCAGCAAGACAAAACACAATTCAAAATCTTTTGGCAAAAAAAGATGAAAGCTTATTAAAATTTTTGAAAACTGGATTTCAGCAGCTGCTTCATTTTTTGTGTTAGCAAGAAAATCCAACGGCAGTGATTAAAAATCTTGCCCTCTACTGATAAAACACCTGATACTACTAATAAAGACTTTGTGTCGGGGATTGTTTTGCAAACGACATTGTTTTGAAATATCTCGAAGAGTTTAGGCGGAGCTCCGAGATGGAAAAATTTAGAAAAAAATAACCAAAAATAACAAAAATGAAGCTTTAAATAGCAAATTTTGCTGTAATTTTCAAGGATGCCAGGTACAAAAAAAGTTTACTTTCTTTGAACTTTTTAAATTAAAGTTTGAAAAAAAAATTGATGTCAACTTTTTTGCTGCTTTTTCGTGTTTCGAAACAAGCTAGCCATTTTTCTACAATTGTTTCTTTTTGTTTGTCGAGAAAAGTCTGGCCACAATGCATGAAAATCCTGTAATTTTTCTTACAATTTCTCTAATTGCTGACATTTTTTGCCAGGGATATATTTAGCAATCCCAGTACCATTTTCTGCTACTATTTTAACAAAAAATGTTAATAATTTGAATCAAGGATTCTTTGAAAATCCTGTACCATGTTTTGCCGGCATACACGGCAAGTTTTTCTTAAATACTGGCAAAATTTTGTCATTACGAGGCCATGCTGTGCATTCTGCGCATTGTAAGAGGATTTCACAACAGGCCCAAATCGGATTTGTTGTGGAATCCGCAACCTTGCTACATTTCTTTGCTCTTCTTTGCTGTTTTGGATTCCACAAATAAATACCTAAAACACTGTACCGTTCAAAATTGCTCCAAAAATAGCCGAATTTGCGGAATCCGCAACCGTGTTTGCGGAATCCAGAACAGTTTGTAGAATCCACAAATAAATAATGAGACATGTGTATAGCTGGATTGAGCTGTTGCGGAATCGGCAACTGTAATTGGAATCCACAAACTGTAAGTGAAATCCGCAAATTGTAAGTGGAATCCACAAACTGTAGGTGGAATCCGCATTTTGTTTGCGGATTCCGTTTACATATATCTATTTGTAGAAGCGTTCAAAATTATATCTTTTAATTACACCGTTGATCAAGTCCAGTTGCAATGCCAAACATTCTAACTCAATTTCTGTCAAACACCCAACTTCGATCTCAAATCCTGTCGAACATACTCAACTTAACTTCATCTCAGTTTCGACAAACATACGCAACTTCGATCTCATCTCAATTCCTGTCAAATATATCAAGCCCAGCTTCAATCTCACTTCCTACAAAGGTTAACTTCGATCTCAATTCCTACCATCAGTCTCAATTCCTGTAAACTTTTTCATCAGTTCATTTCAAGCCATTCAGTTAAAATAAAAAAGTTTTAATTTAGCCGTTTTGAAATATGTTCAAAATGCGAAACCAGAAAACAGTTTGATAAGGCATCATTTTCAGAACCATATGTTCCTGTTTTTGAGCTTAGAACTTATTTCTGCTGTAATTCATTTTTGGTTATGTTTACCTAATAATAACTTGCTCCAAATAGTTATATAGATCCTTTACTCCCTGTGAACAAAATGCTTTGAATTCACGCTCCCAAATAGTGAATCTCAAATACAAAATCCCAAATACTGAATCTGAATTAATGGATCCCAAATACTGACCTAATACGGCGATATGTCAACCCAATAAGGAATTAACCCAATTACCGAATTAACCCAATGAATTTATTCGATGTTGTGTTCCCAAAACTATGATCCCAAAAACTGCTTGCAAATACTAAAGAGTGACATCCATTGATTTAGTTAACCAATGTTTTAAGATTTTTTCGTGGATTCCGCTGACAATGGTTGAATATTTTCTTTTAAATTCCGCATGTACATATGCAAGTTCAGTAATAAACAAATTTCTGAATTCCTGTACAGTTGGCAGATTCCGCTTAGAAATTGTGCGGATTCCAATTACATTTGCGGATTCAACTTACATTTTGCGGAATCCACTTACAGTTGCAGAATCCAGAACAACTAGCTAGAATTGCTTGGTGCGAAATCCACAACAAATTAAATGTGCCGACAAAATTTATGTTACAAGTATATATACGCGGAATCCACGTAAATCTTGTAAGTGGAAGCCACTTACAGTTTGGAGCATGTTTAAATACTTGTCTCTGGAAACCAGGAACAAACAGACACAAAATTTTGCGCCTATCCAGTGCACAATTTGGCCTCGTAATGGTTGCAAAACATTGCAGGATGTATAACATCTCAATATTTTTTTTAAACTTTCAATCACATTATGATTAAATTTAAAAAATTGCGGTGGACGAGAAGTAGCACAAAAACCTGCTTCTTTTTCCAATCAGTTTGTTAAGCAACTTTGGCTTTGAATGTGTCGTACAACTCAAGTCAATAGCCACAAAAAATGTCAAATGGTGATTGATGCTTTCTGAATTTTTAATAACTTAATAACTGCGTAACCTGAATTGAAATTCATCTAATTCTTAACGTACTAAAAGACTTTTAAGGTATTTTAAGGTACGTTTTGGATGGCTTTGGCCCAAAAAAAGCGTTTTTTGGCAAGAAAATCCCCTTTCTGGCTGTCCCCTAAAATTGTTATATATTAGCTCCGAAGTTAGGTCGCTTTAGTAGTAAATCTAGGAGCAGTCATATCCTATAGGTGGCAAGGAAGAAGAAAAAAGCTCCTAAACTCTTCAAAAATTTGGATCTAATTAGATTTGAAACCACTTAATGAAGTTAATATAGACTTTCAACTGCGGTAAGATTTAAGATTATAAAACAGAATTTGACAACAGGACTGACTGCTTTTCTGATTTGAGAGTAAGTGCAAACCAGCGCCAAACAACTTAACTTGATCATTCAAACCAACGACCTATCGATACTGCGCAAAAAAAATAAAGAACAAATTTAATTTAAAATTATTTTGAAGCGTGTCTTTTTACTGGCGACTCACATAACTATTGATAATTAGTTACTTAGTTCACAACAACCATGTAAAAAAATAATTTTGTTTACCTTTGTTGTCCAGTTTTGTGGCACTTTTCAAGATGTTCAACAACAATCCTCCTGTGTTGAGCGGAACAGATAGATGGACTACAAACTATAAGAACGATTTTCTCCATAATGGTTAGTTTATCTTCAGCAGGGGCGAATATAGAACTTTAAACAGTGGGGGTCGATTTTCCAAAAAAAAACATTGATTTTCCGACCTGTGTCAAAAGCGCGCCCATATTGATTTTCCGACCTGTGTCAAAAGCGTTCCCCATCCAAATTTAGCGTCAATTGCGGCCAAATGCGCCGTTAGTAAAAATAAACGGTTGTTGGACCACAAAGAGATGTCGTAAAATATTACCAAAAGGTTATCCATTGGGTGGTCAAGGGTTCGAAACTCCGAGGAAAGGAAGGTTTACACCCCCTTCGCCCTCTTATCTGCTTCTGATCTTTCGGCCCGTAGTAGCGCTTCATTTAACGCACTTCGTTTTTTTGTAGTTTCAAGTGATTTTGTTCAAATAATTGAGGGTAATTTCAAGACATTTTCATTTATGAGCTGAAATTTGAGATCGGAAGACCCTGACGGGTTTTCCTTTTTTTTTCCAGATCGGATCAAGAAATTTAAAATGACAGTGTTTTGTGTTGTTTCTAAAAGTTAATTTTGACAAAATTCAAATAGTTGAAATCAAGAAGTCATAACATGTTCAAGCCAGAAAGTAGGTTTCATGCGCGGTTATGCTTAGCGGATAACAAGTTGAGAAAATCGAGAAGAACTTAAGAAATAACAAGAAGATTTTTTTTTCTAAAGCAAACACTAATCCATAGACCTAGAGGGCAAACGGAACATTCAGGGCTTACCCGGATACAAACAGTTTTGCTTTACTAGCAATTTGAACGGAATGGTTTTCGTTTAGATTTGTGGTAATGTAAATACTAGCTGTTTAAAAAAATTTTCTGCCATTACTTGCTAATTTATAAACATTAACGTCTAATTGTTGAAATATTAAGATGAACTTCACTAATTTTGCAATTAATTGGTTTTTAATGGGTATTTTTGTCGTGTGTTTTCCATCCAATAATCCAGCATTTTTATGAACACTTTTATCTTACCAATTTTCTCAAAAACATTTTTATTACACGGGTCTTTTCTGTTACACGGCCCAAACTATCAAACTTGTCAATTAGGCCTGTTTGTATTGAAAACGCTGAGAACTATTTTTGCTTTTCATTATACTTTCAACCAAGCATATTTGATAAGCATTATCAAATTTTTTCTATAGATTTGGGCCGCATAACAGAAAAGGTCCGCCAACACTAATAAAACAAGACTGCTCGTATCAGGGCAAAGCCCTGGATGTTCCGACTGCCTTTTGAGGTTTCATGAGCAGTAATAACAAAAAAAGTTAAATATAAAATAAAATGAAATTTTTTTTTTATTTGAAAATTTTTATGAAAATCTACCCCCCACACGCCATATAAAGTACAAAAAGATAGATTTCGCTCCTATCATTATACCAATTATGGCATATAAGCTTTCTTGAACCAATTTGGAACGATTTTTAAGGCGGATTAAATCTCCGCTTACGCGTTAATAGCGCGAAATATATCGCGCGTTAATTGTTCCAAATTTGCCAAAATGGCAATCTTTAAACCCCCATAACTTAACAAAAAATGGTCACAGGTGAAATATCTTTTCAAATTTAAGCTCAGGACAACAATAGATTTTGAATGATATAAAAAAATTCCGTCAAAAATGGCTCGTTAAAAAGTCGAAATTTGTCTGAAGAAAAAAAAACCCACCCCGAGCACAAATATTCCGTTACTTTCATATCGAAAGTCGGAACAATAAGCCACCGCTCCCTAAATTATACTTATCGAAATTGAAGAAAACCATTAGCTATTTTATTTTTAGTTCATGTCCTCTGCACGTCATTGAAGTTTTTCAAATGGAATCTCAAAATCGCTAGAGATGGCTGAGCAAAAAAACGCTTTCTTTTTCTTTTTATTTTGTGTAGAAGTAGCAATAATATTCCATTTGATTTAGTTGGACTGAATCACCTGAGGCTTGCTAATTGTTATGATATTCGAAACGTGAGGTATATTTTTGCCTAGGATGTTTTTTTATTCAGACCGATTTTAAGAAAAATTTACAGCTTGTGGGTATCTATTCGGAAACCATCGGGTTGCCAAGCGGATATGCTTGCACTACAGTAAATGGCGAATGGTTTTGTTTTCCTACTCGTATCTAGTTAATTTAATACGCGAAATATTCATGCGTGGCAAGTTATCCGCTCTCAGAATCGATCCAAATGGAATTGGGGCAAACTAGTTGGTCTTATTGTTAAAGTTATCATACCAAAGGGAGGATCTTTTGGAAAGTTTTGGCAACCAGAATTGAGGGGGAGGGGCGGTCGCAAACCCTGCCCCCGCCCTCGGAAGCTACTGCCTTTCAGGCAGAAATTTTTTGACTGCAATGAAAGAAAAACTCAATTTCATTATTTGAATGAATGGGAATCTTTTTGTAAAGTTACTGAAAGTCGCACGCAATCAATTTTAGCTGACTGTACAACATTAACTCGACAACAAATTTCGACGCGCAAACAAAATGCAATTGGGCTAATACGTGTTGCGTGCATGTCATCTCAAAGAACGCCTAAGAGAGTTTTAATTTTTAATTTATATACAGATTGCTAAATGACACATTAATATGCTACGCGACAAAAATTAGGGTCAAAACATGTGAAAAAAGTGAAGGCGAAACGTTAAGGGTTACTTAAAAACATTTTAAAAATATGTGTAGCCCCCCTTTCCAGGCTCGGTCCGGGCTTCAGTGGGCTTTATTTTGATTTGTATACTTGCTAATTCAGATGTGCGCTTTGTGTCTCCTCGATACCAGCAGAGACCGAAAGAGCAGCCAGCCCCCACCCCCAGACCCACTGGGCGGAGACACTTCCCCAACAGCCAAATAGCCCACTCCTCCCTCAACTTCTCAACCGGAGAACAGTTACCCCCAGGAGTCCTTCTGAGGTAAGAGAAACAAATTAAAACAATCGAATATTTCTACTCTTTTTCCTTTTCTCCCCACGACCACCGATTTTATGATGTAACGAGTGGTTTTACAAGGTTAAATATGAAGACTAAATATGTTTGGCCTAGCCTAATTAGTCCACATGCCAATTTTAATAACGATCGGACAATGAGAACAGTAACTTTACTAGAAAAAAATAGCAGTTGGGGGGGGGAGGAAAAAGAGCCAATATTTCTCCAAATGAACGTTTTTTAAAGCATCATCGCTAACCTGATTCACCTAACAAACACAACATGGTCAGATATTCTGCAATAAGACCTGAAATCTTGGATTTTTTTTTCAAATAGTTTTCTAGACTTCAAGGTAATCTGCATTCTGGAAATATATAAGAAAGAAAACTCTCTTGTTAGAGTGTTGCTTCCATATCTCGATCTCTTGCCGTATGAAGTTACAAAAACGTTTTTGAGCCCATGCATTCAATCGTTCTCATGAGCAGAAATGTAATCACGCAACATTACATAATGACGTGACCTTTTTACTGATTTCCTTATAAGGTCAATCGGAAGTGAAAGTGGAGATCAGTCGGGGTTCAACAGTGGTCCGAACAGTCACTTCGCCTCGCCCGCCGGGTCTCCGAGGAAGGTTGCAAGACTGTCTGGATCTGTGCAGCCTCCATGGGGAGTTCAATTCAGAAATGTGAGCACTGTTGATTTGAGTCTTACTTTGATTTAAAGCTTTCTAAGTGCGGCAAATTTTAATAGAACAGCTTGAGCAAAAATGTGAAACTTTTGACTAAAACCAACCAAAACCATCCTTATTTAAAAGCAAAACAAAAATTAAGACAAAAACTTTTAATCTTGGGGAAAAATCGGAAATTCTTTTATGTCGGAACTTAAAAATTTTCGACGATATTTTAAATAAAGAAGGAAAACCTGTCTAGAAAACCCTTTTGATCCACCTGGCGCAAAATAAAACCTACTAAAGAACTTACCCTTCCTCGTTTGCGACAAAGGAGGTAGTTAAATCTATCCGTTTGACCTTGTATGACCCCCAATTTGGACTGTGTTGCAGGTGGTGCCTATAACGGTGTACCAGAGTAGCAGTCACGCCTCGTGTGGGGCAGTGGGCATGTTGGTCAGACTGCTGGGTTTGAGGGCCAACTACGTGGAGGTCAACATCATGGCTGTCAGTATAGTCAGAGTCACTTTATTCGCGTTCAATTTGGGCAATTTTTGGATTCTTTGAACATTAACAACCCCTGGTTTTGAGGCTTGCTTACTGACGGGAAAATATATTCATAATTACTCATAATTACTCATAATTAATTATAATTTTTTCATAATTACACAGTGAATCATTCAGATTTTGTTGGTCCAATGAATTTCCCGTTTGACATTAGTGGGTGTTTTTGCTGTTTATGGAAGAAAACGAAAAGATTCCTTTTTAGTGGTGCCATAATTCCACTCTAAAACTCGTCAAATTTAAAACTGGGGTATCAAATTTAGTGTCCCTTGACTACCTGACAACTTGTTTATTTTTGATACATAACGAAACGACAGATAATGAAATTATTAGATAAATTGTAAAGTAGTTTTTACCAATATTGTCTTTGTAATAAAACCAAATTCAAATTAAAGAAAGCAGCAAATTGCCTAGCTGGATAATTGCAGCCTTTCTTAGATTTTATTTGTACTGAAACTTCAGGGTGAAGAAAAGTCTGAAAAATTCCGCCAAACTATCAACCCAGCCGGAACACTTCCTGTGATAAACGACGAGGGCTTCAAACTGTCCGAACACAGAGCCATCCTGCGCTACTTAGTGACCAAATATGGGTACAAGAACAACTCTCTCTACCCAGAACACTTACCCACTAGAGCCAGGATAGAATCATGGTTAGATTACGACATCGGGACTCTGAGCCCGGCTGTGAATGAGTTTGTCGGTCCTTCTCTCGTGAGACAGTCCGGAGACGGGAGCCAGAGCAACAGCGAGGAGCGCCAACGAAAATTGGAGGTAGGTTCTAATTATATGAACGAGCTTCTAGGTTCAAATGCAAATCAGATTTAAAAGATCAAGAAATTTTTAATTCATTTTCAAACTGTTTCGTTTTATTTGAAAAATTTTCTACAATTTTGATTATTTGATGTCTGTTAAAACCATATGCTAACCATATACTAAAAATGCAGTGGTAAAGCAGTGCTAAAACGGGGAAATGAAACATATTAAAGCTGATCATTTTTCAGAGATAAAATTTTTACTGTTTTCAGGCTGTGTTGGATCACCTCAATTCCCACCTTCAAGTATCTTCCTACATCTGCGGATCCCAACTGACTCTAGCTGACATCTCTCTAGTGTCCACTCTCGCACTGTTAGATGCGGTTCGATTCCCGCTAGGACCCAACAGGTCTTCTCTGAACGCATGGATGCTACGAATGAAGGGAATTAGACAGTTTCAAGACAGTTTTGGACAGTTTTACGCAATCATGGGGTCCATGAATTGATTGAAAAAACAATTATTCAGCAAGTTAACAACAAAAGCTATGATTATCTCGATTTTTCTATCGCATGTTAATTCTGGATGAAAAATTTTCCTTGACAATTAGTAGTTTATAATGATATATACGGTTTTAACAAACATTCAAAAATGATGCAGATTTTGAATAGTAGTTGAGTGTGGCTGTTGCGTGAATTTCGGCTATTTAATAGAACAGAAATGAATTACTGGGTAAAAATCTAATTACCGTCAACGTTTAGATAAATATCTTTTTCAAAAATAACGATATTTTATAAACTGATAATGATATTTGATTACTTGGTGGATAAGTAATCAATTTTAACTTTCAAGTACATTCGTCAGAAACTTAATTCAACAATAAACATTAAAATGGCCTTCTTCATTCAAAATTTTTGAAACACAGTTTTAATAAAACAAGTCAAGTATGCCTTTGATTTTTTGCATGTGCTTTATGAGAATGTGAGCGGTTCTGTGGGTAAGAGCAGGAACCCCCCAACTATGCGAGAGATCTATGCAAACTACTACTGCTCCCCGCAATAAAACCAGTTCAATCACATAGCACGAAAGCTGAACATTATCACATAAGAATGAACCACGAATTCGGCTGAAAATGTGTGTCAACCATCCTAATTTGACCCATCGAACCCCCACCCCTCACCGCAGTGTAATCAGCAAAACTCAAAAAAGGCAGGATGACAAAACAAAACAAGGACTACCAAAAAAAATTTCGCAAAACAAAAATAAATAACTATTCCAGTAAAACTATAAATTTTTTCACTAGTTTTGTTAGTTTTATAAACACATGGTTAAGACACAGAGAATTAAGAACTGGCAGAAGTCCGTAAATCGCGGTTAGATAAACAAAATTGCGAAGTCTTAGGGATCACGTCCAATCGCAGTTTGGTTGTTGTTTTTTTGCCGATGCTTTTTTTCTGGTTGTTCTGGTTGGCCCTGAAAAAGTTCTAGAGTGAAATAATTCATCAAGAAATATCTTATGATCTGAGGAATGTGAACATATCTAGCAACTAAACTAACTAACTAAACTAAGTGTCACAGTTGCGAATTGATAATGGGATAAAAATGGATTAGTTACGAGTGTTATTCAGCCACCGAACCGCCACCGAATGGCGGTTCGGTGAGGGGTGGCGGTTTGATAAAATGGATTTGTTACGAGCAATTTTGTTTTTGTAGCCGCGAATTACGGACTTCTGCCAGTTCTCCATTCTCTGTGGTCTTAACCATGTGTCTATAAAACTAACAAAAACTAGTGAAACAAATTATAGTTTTACTGGAATAGTTATTTATTTTTCTTTTGCGAAAATTTTTTGGTGGTCCTTGTTTTGTTTTCTCATCCTGCCTTTTTTGAGTTTTGCAGACTAAACTGCTGTGAGGGGTGGCGGTTCGCTGGGTCAAATTAGGATGGGTGAATTGATAATTGGATAAAGTTATCAATCGGCCACCGAACCGCATCGAAGCGTCACCCCTCACCCCAGTTTAGTCAGCAAAACTCAAAAAAGGCAGGATGAGAAAACAAAACAAGCACCACCAAAAAAATTTTCGCAAATAAAAAATAAATAACTATTCCAGTAAAACTATAATTTTTTCACTAGTTTTTGTTAGTTTTAAAAACACATGGTTAAGACCACAGAGAATTGAGAACTGGCAGAAGTCCGTAATTCGCGGCTAGAAAAAAAAAATTGCGAAGTCCTGGGAATCACGTCCAATCGCAGTTTGGTTGTTTTTTATGCCGATGCTTTTTTTTCTGGTTGTTCTAGTTGGCCCTGAAAAAGTTCTAGAGTGAAATAATTCATCAAGAAATATCTTATGATCTGAGGAATGTGAACATATCTAGCAACTAAACTAACTAACTAAACTAAGTGTCACAGTTGCGAATTGATAATGGGATAAAAATGGATTAGTTCCGAGTGTTATTCAGCCACCGAACCGCCACCGAATGGCGGTTCGGTGAGGGGTGGCGGTTTGATAAAATGGATTTGTTACGAGCAATTTTGTTTTTGTAGCCGCGAATTACGGACTTCTGCCAGTTCTCCATTCTCTGTGGTCTTAACCATGTGTCTATAAAACTAACAAAAACTAGTGAAAAAAATTATAGTTTTACTGGAATAGTTATTTATTTTTCTTTTGCGAAAGTTTTTTGGTGGTCCTTGTTTTGTTTTCTCATCCTGCCTTTTTTGAGTTTTGCAGACTAAACTGCGGTGAGGGGTGGCGGTTCGATGGGTCAAATTAGGATGGTTGAATTGATAATTGGATAAAATTATCAATCCGCCACCGAACCGCATCGAACCGTCACCCCTCACCCCAGTTTAGTCAGCAAAACCCAAAAAAGGCAGGATGAGAAAATAAAACAAGCACACCAAAAAAAATTCGCAAAAGAAAAATAAATAACTATTCCAGTAAAACTATAATTTTTTTCACTAGTTTTTGTTAGTTTTAAGACCACAGAGAATTGAGAACTGGCAGAAGTCCGTAATTCGCGGCTAGAAAAACAAAATTGCGAAGTCCTGGGAATCACTTCCAATCGCAGTTTGGTTGTTTTTTATGCCGATGCTTTTTTCTTGTTGTTCTGGTTGGCCCTGAAAAAGTTCTAGAGTGAAAGAATTCATCACGAAGTATCTTATGAGCTGAGGTATGTCAACCTATCTAACTACTGAACTAACTAACTAAACTAAGTGTCACACTTACGAATTGATAATTGGATAAAATTGATTAGTTACGAGTATTAAGAAAGCTTGACAAATACTATAACCTTACAACAGATTTCAGAGAGTGGCAAGACTAATACATTCAGTGTGGTTTACACGGGATTCCTGTCCCGACCTTGAACTGCCAGGTGACTCTCGTATTAAAAACACCAACACAATAGGTTACGGATAATTACAACCGTTTTTTGCGTATCATGTTCCCCCTTTTAAAATTTGGAATATCACTGATATAGAAAACTTAAAACACTATGATTGGAAGGAAGGTTTTCAAATATTCAAACAAGTTTCAGTTTGACTTTATCGATAGTTTCAAATTCACAAGCTTCAATTTTTGCTTATCCTCCTTTTTGACTAATACTTCGAATACTCTCCTTGTTTTTCTAGGAGATGGAGTAGAAGATGAGAGGTGCTCTCTCGAAACAGCTAATGTGTTAGGCGGTGTTTTAGTTGTTGGAGAAGTTGGCTGGTTCTACGAAATTTTTTTCAACTTATGTTTGATCGGGCTGCCAGATAATTGGGTCTGTTTCTTTGACCTTCCTGTTATCCTCAGGGTGTTAAAGCTGTGCCATCGTTAATGTTGTCTGTTTCAGAAGAAGGAGTCTTCGACTGAGGTTTCCGTGGCTTGGACACCTTCGTCTTACACTGTAGCTATAGCTGGCGCGGAGTTGAGAATTGGGTTGGAGTTACCCCTCCATACCTGGATTAGGATAACTTTAGATCGACTATTGCTCTCTTGAACGTCAATGACCTGTTTTCGAAAACGACGGTCTGTCCGACACTCAGGTTTTCACTTTCGTCTTGGGTGCCTCGGAAATTTTTCAGAGAATTATAGGAAGTTGAGCTGCTGGACGTACGAAGGTAGTTTTCAGCAGCAATTTCCCTGGTTGAGGGCGAAGTAGGGCGGAATAACCCTCCGAAGTCCTGTCGCTGTCCTGAACTCCAGGTATCTTGGTTATTTTCTGAGATGGCTGTTTAGAGGAACTCTGTTTGCCTGAAAGATAATTACTGTTAGAAAATTGCTTACTGTTTTTTTCTGGATAACTTTGCCCGATATTGTCGCACATGGGTTTTCCAAAACTTTGACTATTGTTCGTTGGAACGTCTGAATAATTCTTTGCCAGATCTCCTATCGAAACTTTTGCGAAACACTTCTACTTTTGAAGGTTCCGAGAGCAATTACTTATTATGACTACTGTGGGCGTTCGATTTTGTCAGTCTCACTACGGCAGTTCCGAAATTCAAGGTTCCGGAAGTAAAGTTATTTCGGAGAGATGGTGCCAGAATCTGATTTCTGTCCGTCAATGTCTCCAATGCTGCCCAGCCGAGGTCTTGCGTAAAGGAATTTTTTCAAGTCAAACACTCACTTGCCGACTTTGCCTGCTTTGCTAAATTTTGGTAGCAAAAGGTCCCTCATATCTCGTTGACACATCTGTGCTACTGTCTCTTTTCCTGACAATTTTCACCCTCGGTCGCTGTCACTGTTTTTTTTCTCCTTAGTTCGGCTCCGAGGAAACCTTTTTCTTGGTTTCTGTAAGCTAATTAACTGATAATTTAAGTTTTCGTATTTTATCGATCATTCAAAAATTGTTTTGCCAAACTGTAACTCGAATGGGGAAAAGTCATGTTTTTGATTTTAAAAAATTTTGAGTGCGGGTTCAATTCTCCTTAACCTCAGACATGCAAAAATATCCTCGTATTTAAACTTCAGACGAGTTCTTCTTTCTTTGGACGTGAGTCTTTTTCCCCGTCTGGCTTTAGTGTTTTTCGTTGCTTCTTCACTCGCAAACGAAACCTCTGGAATGAGCTTCACCTCCTTCGAAAGCAGTTCAAAGCTATCATTTGTACATGACTCCTTTGAATTATTTGACATCTTATCTGAAATGGAGAGCTACTGGTTAGTTTTTGGATCGGTTGGTCTGATTGGATGAAATTTGACAGTTTTTTACGGTGACAGAGATTTGACAGAAATGATACGAAAGCTGGCCGCGAAATTGACAGTTTTCTTTCTCGGATCTGCTTTCGCTGAAAAAAAATGCTTATATCTGAGTATTTTGCAATTTTATATCTGATTGAATACAATTTCTGGCACATAGTCGGTTGCCTCCTACCGACTGTGGATAATTTAATTCTGCGGAAGCTGATTAGTTAAAATCTTTAGTGAGTCTTTTCACGCCC
>NC_087068.1:43180835-43235379 GCF_963678635.1 Symsagittifera roscoffensis
CCTCGAAAAATTTTCCGAAAGGTAGAGAGTTTAGGACAACACGGCCCTAAATTATGACCTAACTATAGTTTTCACCCAGAGGGGCGACCCTCGGTCGGAAGTGCAATAGAACCTTAAAATTTTCGCATCGCCAGAAGTAATATTAAAAAAATGAAAACTTTTTTGACGTTAACTACGGTATGTAGGGAGGGTAGATTAGTCGCTAGAGCACTAATATCAATACAATTAAAAAACTAATTGAGAACTAACAGTTTGCACCAAAATTCACGATTTATACCGAGATAAATGCTATGGAGATAATGATTGCACTGGAAAACTAATGAAAGTGTGAATGCCCGATGGGCGTATCACTGTTTGTTTTCAGGCTCTTGTCTGGAGTTGCTTAAAATGAGTCCCGGGCAGTTTTCTTATGGGTAGCCCAAGGTCTCATCTCGTCTAGGGTCATGGTTGGTCCTAGCAGGTCCATTGCCTCGATTCGGGCCCTAGGCCTTTTCTGTAAACTTTGAGTTAATTTTGACGTTTTTGAGGATGTTGCCGGGGAGTTTATGCTAAAGGTTTTCAATTTTCCGACAATCACTTCTGAATCTGATTTGGAGTTGTCCTGCGTCGAGTGAATCAGTGCTGAAGAGTTTGGGATAACAAAGTCCATACAATGGACGGCTGAATTCTCAATTTCAACAGTCAGAGCTTGCAGTGGATGAGGTTTTTGGGCAAGTTGAATATTGTTATCCTGGCTTATCATCGGATTCCACGAACAAGTTCGTGAACACCATCTCACCTAGTAGAGAAAGCAGTTGTCGATTTTTTTTATGGTCTAGTGTTCGTTTTTCTTTCAGTCCTTCCTGACAAATGGGTACTTGACGAACACTTTATACAATTCGTTTCTATCGGAGGTGGTTCATTGAGGGATGACCCGCTGGTCGAGATCGATTACTTAACCTCTATAATAGGGATTGATTTAAAAAAAATTGTTAGGTTCTTTTTTTTCCTGAGATGCTGGTGATGTTTCTTTTTCTTCTGGACTTTACAAAAAAAAACAAGTGGTGGGATCTGGCATGTTTCTAACAATGGTGTTGGTGTGCCCTGCATTTCACTTGGGTTTTTTTTTTTTGGCTTTTGTTCTCCTTGGCTCCAGCTGGTAATTTTGGCAGTTTCCAATTTAGAATTTTTTTGCGGGCTAGGAGTGTTTGGCGGTTCGGTGCGATTCGGTTCATCGTAATGTCTGCCTGTAGGTTCTTTAATATAACCAGATCGCTCTCATTGTCTGCCAATATTTTTGTTGACACATATCAATAATCTCCTGGGGTGTGTCAAATTCCTACAAGCTTTGGAATGGTCTGGGACAACACGATGTATTACTGTTGTTTTCTGCCCCTATCGCATCACGCAATCAATTCCTCTGATCGTCTACTTCCTGTAATAGCGCTTCTTTTGAGCGATAAATTGCCGTGTAATTTTTTAGGAGTTGAATGTTTTCAAGCGGACTTGTTCTGTTCAATTTCTTAGGCTTTTTTCTTAGCTAAATCAGGTCTACGGATTTTTTTGCTACTCTAAAGAGAAAAAGTGTGGTCTGATTCCTTTACACTTTCTTTTTTCAAACTCTCTATAGTAAACTTCATCTTTTTTTCTTTTCTTGAATTTTTCTAAATATAAGGTGGTTACCTGACACAGCGTTCGAGATGGGATTTGAAACTCCTAAAGTTTTTCGCTTTTCGGTGCGGGGAAGGATTTCGACAGTGGATCTGGAGCTAGTCGGTTAATAACTTGTCGCGTTGGCAACATCCTCCGAAATTGAAAAGTTGTCGTCCAGGTTTTTGTCTTCAATTTGGTCCGGGGTATCCTTGTCATGTTGCTTTTTGCGGCACATTAATTTATTTTATTTGAGTTTATTTAACAGGGCTTTGCTCCTGTTTAATTTATTTGAATGTAAATGTTTTACTAGATTGTGTAACATTGTGTTTGCTTTTCATTCGAAAAAAAGCTTCGAAAGGCGAGAATTTGAGTGATTGTTGACTTACCGTTCTTAGGTAGTTGATGATTTTCAGTAACGGTCTTTGAAGAAGACATTTTGCTTTTTCTTGAGCTAGTACCATCAGTCTTAGTCGATCTTCGATTGTTCTAGTTACTTGTTCGACTAGGCCTGTCCCTCTGTGATCTCCCATTGCGAAAAATATAATTGGGCATATATGTGTTTATTTTTTGGTCTTGATAAAATTCAATTCTTTCGTTTGAACTAAATCCCGAATCTTGGCCCAACCGTTACATTTTGAGATGAGCATTTCCCTTATCTTATAGCCAGTCTTTCTGCATCCAAAACTCTTCAAATGACTGTAACTTTTTTTTTCAATGGTCCTTTGAGCAACCAACGGAAGCAATTAAAAAGTCATCAAGATTGCAATGTGTGTTGGGTAGTATTTTAGTATTTGGTGAAGTTCGTTCAGCATATCTCCAAGACACCAAAATCCGGTTTTAGACATGTAATAACCTGTTATATCGCCTTCAACTATGTTGAAATGACATTGGTTACTGGCTTTTCTGATAATGTTTGACTGTATACGTGTTTTAGGTTTTTTTAAAAAAGAACCGGATTATATTTTTTTATGGCCGCTAATCGTCAGCGATACATTATCGATCAACTCAAATAGGTTAGGCAATTGTCAATTTTTCCAAAAAACATAATTACTTCACACATTGGAGCTTGGGGTCAACTTGATTGAACAATCCCTTTGCCGTTATGACAATCTGAGCTGAGAGTTTTCGACTAATCTGGATAGTTTTCTAAATCACCATCCTGAAGTAGTTAATGATACTGTAATTTAAACTCACTATATAGTGGCGTTTCACGGGTTGTGACTGTACAAAACTCCGACTCAAGTTTGATTTCGTTAATCTGTTTCCCAACTAGGTTCTCCTTCGTGCTCGACTGTAGTGTCAATTTTGTGGGTGATGTCTGGTGTTGTGAAACCCTAATTCCCAAGTAGGGCAGATTGTCGTTTTCAATCTAATTTTGTTTCTGTGCCTTCCGTAAAAAACAGTTTACGATTTTAAGCATCCTAATTTTTCGAGTAGGTTCTCACTACTACTTTTCCGATGAAATTGATGGCACTTCCAAATCCTTAGTAAAACTTCTAGGTGAATTTGTCTGTGGTTTTTAAATACTGATTTTTCATTTCTCCAGGAGTAAGTCATTTTTAGAGAAAGATACCAGAGTAGCTGAGTCTATTTGGACTTCAGTTTAGTCAAGCCTTTCAGGTGGGTTGGGTTAGTCAAGCCTTTCGCCGCATTTGGTGTAATTTCTCTGGCTGGGCATGAGGTGAGATGACCTTCCTTGAACTGTTGGCTAGAATTTTGACATATTTCACTCTCTACAATGATCAATGTTGAATCGCTTTTGCTGGATTTGATTTTTGTGCAAAACTATTTACAGGACATTTTACTTATTGCTGGTGAATTGTTGTGCCTTTTCATGATCTAGGACATAAACTAGCAACATCTCAGACACTCAAGGAACAACTTCTTTTTGGATCTCGACACTTCTCAAGTTCGTGATGAAAATATCCTTTACTAGTTCAACTTTCAGCTCTTTTGATTTACAATTTCTGACAATTCTGATAAGACTGCGAGAAAAAATTCCAGTGACTCATGAACGCTTGATCTGCGGTTCAACAATTTATACCGTTCCTACGTTAGCTTTTTAGTTGCAGTGAAGATAGTTTTCAATAGAACTCTGCAAACTTGCTGTCTAAATTCCATTTCCAGGGGGTTTTGTGGGCGAAGCATTTCTGACCTTTTTTGCCTAGAGAACGGTACAGGTGAGTCTTCAGTTTTTTTGTCTGTGTCTAAGATTTGTAAGCTGTTGTTTTTTGCATTTTATTCGGCTTTCCGTCTTCACACTTCCACGGTATATGCCAAAATGGCTTGTATGTTTCTTTCTTCTCTTGCCACCCCATGGGCTTGGTCCTCGGTCGCATTCAAAGGTTCTTGAATCTGATTATTTAATTTTTGTCTGACTGGTGGGGTTCTTTCATTTCCAAACAAGCCCATGCGATTCAAATTTGTTTTTTTTTGTAACGTTTTATAAATAAGCTCTGTAACTAGAATCGCTTGGAAACTGTAGAATCGTAATTCTAACAAATTTTCGACTTACCGACCGTGTATTTTATCCTAAAATGATAGGGAAAATATTAGTAAATTTGGTTCAAATTCGGGTTATGGTTAGTTTATTGGGATCGTATGACTTTGTTGCTTGGGTCAAGATTTGACACCGAAGTCAGTTGGTATTTAAGTAAGTAGCGAGGGGCGGATTTAACTGATAAGAATCATACGACTTCGGTTACTTACCCGATTTACGATGCCAACCGCAGGGGGATGTATTTACGAAACGTGAACAAGTCGATAAAAACCCCGGACTTGGGACCCGTCAGCTTTGACAGGGGGAGTAGGTAAAAGGGAAAACCATAGGGGGCGGTTGTGCTTAAGGGGATGACAACACCGATATGAAGTGGCGTGACTTTAGCAAAAACGGAGCGCAAATAGAGATAAGAAGTGGAGGTTAGAGAGCAAATTTTAGGAGAAAGAGTTAACGAGCGGAAGATTCAGTAGGTCCCAGTTGTGGTCGCTATCTGAACTCAACAGTTAGTTGTTTCACAGCGAGTGAAGTAAGAACGCAAGTCGAAGTGCCTTGTGGAATATTAGTTATAGCAGAAGCTAGCACAAGTCAGAGAGCTTAGTCGACAGGTGTACTGACCGAGTACGCAGAAGAAATTGTTAAGCGTGTACAGATCGCAAACCATTCTGTTGTATATTATTAAATTATACGCTGGCCGAACTATTAGGCCCTTTGTTTTCATTCAGACTTATATATATATTGAATTCAAGCGAGATATAGCGAGCAAGAGCATCACTGACCAAGGGGGAGCAATAGAATACAGTAGAGGACAACTCACCACTAAAATAACCCTTTCGGGATTGTCGTTAATACCGAGCCTTAGTGCCCCTGCTTTAGCACGGTAAAAGGGATAGCTTCGCAAGACCGTGTGTGGAAATCCTAAAGACGACATTGGCGCTCCTGGGTGGGCATTGTCCTAGACTGAAGTTGCAAACGAACGAACAACCATCCCGTGAGCAAACACGATGATGAACGACAACAATAGAGCTGCATTGGCAGAGGAGGCTGCTGTGGCGGCAGCGAATGCTTTGGACAGGCAGCAAGGAGTCTTTGGCTTTGGCACCATTCGCCTCGATCGGTTTCCCTCCAGTAGCTATCAAAACTGGGCCGACTGGAGGAAGCATTTCGCCTGGGTTGCGGATGCTAACAGATGGGAAGATGAACAGGCTCGGATGGTGTTGCCTACGTGTCTGACAGGATGGGCTCTGGATGAATTTACCAGCATGCCAGCCCACTTCAGAGAGGAGGAAGACGGTTTCCCAGCGCCAACACTTGCACGGATGCTGGCCGAACTAGACCAGCGTATGATGCCCTTCTAAACTCAAGCAGCGGCTAGGGCGGAGTTCAAAAGTCTGATGCAAGGAGACAAGGAGGGTTTGAGGAAATTCTCTCGGCGAATCCGATCACTTGGAGATGTTGCTAATGGAAATGTGGGAGCTCAAGCTCGAGACGATATGAACCGAGAACAGTTAATAGACGGGCTATTTGACGTGGACCTTCAAGACCTACTTCTGCGAAAAGATCTTGGAAGCCTAACGCAAGCAGTTGCCCGCGCCCAAGCCTTGGATCTTGTGAATAAAACGTCCAGGGCCAGGAACCGGAGAAAGATGCACCTTGCGAGGGTTGCCGAAAATGTCCCAGAGCCGGGTGCTGAGGCTGGTCGGAGTGTAGGCGGACAGATCCCTCGAAACCAACCCGTGGGAGCTAGTCAGGGACGTCAGCAGGCGAGCAATGACCCCCGCATCGACCAGCTGGTGAGTGTCCAGAATCATCTGTTAGCTCAGATGCAGAACATGACGGCCATGATGGGTAGGTTTGTTAATTCTATCATCCCCGTTCCCCGACCGGAAAACTTACCGCGGTCGGAACCTTCCCAACGACCCCGACAACTATACGAACCCCAACCCGGCGAGAATAGATCGAACTTATCTCCTGGCCTTGGAGGTCGTTACGGAATGAAAAACCAGATACCCCGTGGGAACTGTTTTGGCTGCGGCCAGCCGGGTCATTTTGCGAAGGAGTGCCCCCAGAAGAATTCGGATCATTTAAACTACCAAGGGCCGGGGCATTGAATATGCATCAGGGAAGTTTTGTCCCGGCCGAGATAAAGAATCAACAGCGAGTAAATCACCCATCCCCCACTTCCATCCCCTCTATGTAGGCGAGCCCTCAACCCTAAACAACTCACGAGTATCCAGTGTCAGACAGAGAGTTCCTTGGAATTTGTGAGTGTTTGCCGAGTGCCCGAAGCACCATTCGGGCTAATAGCGGAAGCGATTTTTGGCGGGCGACCGGTAAAAGCACTAGTGGATACGGGAGCTACGATCAACCTAATACGAAGCGAGGTGTACCATAATTTGACTACAGCCCCACCGTTACGGCCCTACAAAGGGACACTAGAAACAGCAGATGGAAGGCAAGTGGGAGTCGAGGGATGGGTGACGGCTAATTTGGAGCTAGGGTCAATCGACGATGAGGTCGAAGCCCTGGTGGTGCCTGAGCTGAAAGCGGAAATGATCATAGGACTTCGGTCTTTAAAGGAGCATGAATGATCGTTAGATTTCCAGTGTGACAACCTCTGGACGGGACGGAAAGAGGGATCTATAGTTCCCCTGCAATATGAAATATTGAAGGTGACCTCATACCCTAAACACCCGCCAGAGGACGATAATTACTGGGACGTGAACTTGTCGCATAGTACACCCTTAACCGAACCAAACGCCCCTCTTGGTGGGTCAAACGTTGAGTCATCATATGCAATGGGGGATGTTGTAGAGGGCGAGGCCCCCGTCAGTCAGGACCACGAGGTGCAGGGAAGGCAAGAGGAAGGGTCAATGGACTTTCAAGTACAGGCTAAACGACATCTAGATGAAGATATAGAGAAGATTCTAGAACTAGCAGCTCCCGAGGTGACAGGAACGGAGAGGGACCGGCTGAAACAGTTGATCAGTACTTATAGAGATGTGTTCTCTTTGACAGATGCCGAACTTGGCCAAACTAAATTGGTGATACATCGGATTGATACTGGAGACTCGGCCCCTATCAAGATCCCCCCATCGAACATCTCCCGCAAAAATGCCGATCATCAGGGACGAAGTTAAGAGCATGCTGGAGAAAGGGGTGATTCAACCCTCAAAAAGCCCTTATAGTGCACCAATTGTCTTGCAAACGAAGAAAGACGGGAGTTGGCGGTTCTGTGTGGATTATCGGAAGCTGAATGATGTAACGGTCAAGGACGCATTTCCGATTCCGAAGATACATCAAACGTTCGACGCTCTTAACGGGCAGAAGTACTTCTCTTCCCTCGACCTGGCGAGTGGGTATTGGCAAGTGCCTGTAGCCGAGGAAGACCGACACAAGACAGCCTTTGTGACATCGGATGGAGGATTCTATGAGTACGTTATGATGCCCTTTGGGCTGTCCAATGCTCCAGGGACGTTCCAGCGGCTCATGAATGAATTGTTTCGGGACCACCTGTGGAAGTGGGCCCTAGTATTCCTCGATGATGTGCTGGTGTATAGCAAGTGCAAAGACGACCATTTTGCACACCTGAAGGCTACCTTCCAGCTACTACGGGAGGCAAATTTGAAACTGAAGCCGAAGAAATGCAGGCTGGTACAGAAGGAGGTGACTTATTTGAGCCACATAATTGGAAATGAAGGTATCCAAGTGGATCCCAAGAAAGTTGAAGTGGTTGAGAACTGGCCAGTGCCCAAAACAGTTAAGGGGGTGAGGTCTTTCCTCGGATTCTGCAATTACTACCGTCGATTTGTGAAGGACTTTGCCGGGATTGCGAGTCCCCTGTCCTCTTTGACGAAAAAGAAGGTGCCCTTTATCTGGAACGACGAATGTCAGACAGCCATCGATAGACTACGGAAAGAGCTTATTATGGCCCCAGTTCTGGAATTTCCTGACTATACGGGAACCTTTATATTTGACACGGATGCGAGCAATACCAGCTTGGGCGCTGTACTCTCGAACGTCATCAACGGGGAGGAGAGACCACTTGTGTACGCTAGCAGGGTACTATCAAAAACAGAGAAGAATTACTCAACGACAAAACGAGAAGCCTTGGCTGAGGTGCAAGCGGTGAAATGGTTCAAACCCTACATCTGGGGGGTAAAATTTGTCCTTCGCACCGACCACTCCAGCCTTCAATGGCTCTTTAGGCAGAAGGAACCCGATGGAATGACCTTCCGAATGCAACAGCAACTTCAGGAGTTTGACTTCAATGTAGTCCACAGAGCTGGGGCTGAACATGGAAATGCGTATGGCCTTTCCAGGATGCTAGAAGAAGGGCCCGACTGGATGCCAGGGGAGAAGGAGAAGGCATTCGGGTCTTGCCCAGAGCCCATGTCTCTCGAATTGGCCTTACAGAAAGCAAAGCAGCACCAAGTCGAAACTGTGACAATGATCAGCGAGACCCAGGAAGAGGACGAGGAAGAAGCGATTACCTGGGAACGGACGCCCTCTGAAATATCGACTCTGCAAAGAGAGGATGACGCGATGTCTCAGGTGTTCTATTGGGCGGAGTTGGAAGGCGACGCGGGCGAGATGCCATCTCCGGGGACAAACCTCATTCCCAAAGAGCAGGCGATACAGTACGGACCCGAGGCCCTAGCTTACTGGTCTAGATGGAACCAACTAAGTGTCCGGAGGGGGGGGGGGTGCTCTATAAAAAATGGTTCCCAAGGGATGACTTGCGTCCGGTATTGCAGACGATTGTTCCTGCAACCGGGCGGAAGGAGATCCTCAACCAGCTGCACTCCTCGCAGATTAGCGGCGGACACTTTTCAGTTGAGAAGACCCTCGCTCGATTTCGTCAACGGTTCTGGAGGACAGACGTGGAGAAGAAGATACAATGGTGCCTCACTTGTGCAGCGCGGAGCAAAGGAGGAAAAAAGAGGGTCGCTGGGCTTGTCCCGTTTAAAAGGGGATCCGATTCAACACATTGGCGGCGGACATCCTAGGGCCCGTGACGTTGGCAGCAAAGTCTCGTGCGAAGCACATCTTAGTGATGACGGACTGGTTCACGAAGTATGCAATTGCCGTCCCACTTGTATCCACGGATTCGGCAGAGGTGGCCCGGGAGATAGTCGAGAACTGGGAACTCAAGTTTGGGGCACCGAACATCCTGCACACCGATCAAGGGAAGAACTTTGGGAGCAATCTCATCCTCGAAATGTGCCGACTGCTGGGGATCGATAAATCCCGCACTTCCCCGTACCACCCCCAAGGCAATGGACAGGTAGAACGTCATAATAGGGTAATCGCTGACGTCATTTCAAAGTACTGCGCGGACAACCCCCGGACATGGGATATAGTATTGCCCCACTTGAATTTCGTCTATAATACTACCATCCACCGAACAACCGGTGCGACCCCTTTCAATCTAGTACATGGACAGAAATGCCAGTACCCAAACGACCTGTTCTACCCAAAACCCTACGACGAAGTTCCGACACAGGATGGGTTTGTAGAATGGCTCGACGAACAATTCCGAGACGCCCATAGCAGCGCTCGAGAGCTACTGGGAACTAATCAGCGACGCCAGAAGGATCAATATCGGAAAAGAGTTCACGGAGAACCGTACGCGACGGGAGACAAAGTGTGGGTTTGGGCGAAAGAGAAGATAAAGTCGAAGAAATTCTTCCTACCATGGGATGGGCCCTATGTGGTCTTGGCCAAAGTCTCTGAAGTGAATTACAAGGTGGTCAAACCCTCCACCACCTCAAAGGTCCGGTATTTGCATTTTAACATGTTGAAACCGTATGTAGAGTAGAACCCGCAATCCAACGAGGCTTCCCACCCTAAGCGTCCGACCCCTTCACGGTCGGTCAGATTCTTTGACGACCCTGGAATTAGAGACGACGAGTTGGAAATGGCTATTGGAGAGACCCACGAGTTAAGACCATTGAGGTTAACTACCCCACGACTACCTCCGAATGCCCGGTTGAACGACAAACCCCTAGAGAGCCCTAACCCAATAGAGGATCCGAACCAAATCGAAGCCGAAGTAGTGGAGACTTACGACGCAACCGAAATGGAGACAAGAAGGGAAGACGACCATCCGAATGCGCTAGCGGACCAGGAACTTGCTCCACCAGAACCTAACGAGTCCTTGGAGTTGAGGGGAGAGCAGGAGGCAGAGGGCGAGGGCCGACCTAGTCGTAGACGGCGACCTCTTGTTCGCTTTGGGATTGACTCCAACCCGAAATCAGACAAACACTATTAAAATTTTCTTTCTGTAAAAAAATAAATTTACAAAAATAGGGCATTCAAAAAAAAAAAAAAATATGGCATTCAAAAAAAAATTATAAAAAATAATAATTTTGCAATAACTTCATAAGGGGGGAGACCAAAACTTAAAACTTAAGGGAAAGTTTTAATGAATTTAATGGTTATACTTTAATGGTTATAGGCTTTCCAAATTCTAGGGGAAAATCAGATACTTAGGGATGCGATGGTCTTATTCATTTAGTCTTTCTTTTTTTTATTCTTGCTGTTTAGATCGTAAATTGTAATCTACATATGAACTCATGGCTGGTCGGGCTGGCAATCCTCTTGCTACTTGGAGTATGGCCCTCATCGGCAGTGACGATCAACCATACCGCCGGAGCAGTGTTCACGGCGGAGACTCCCCTCATCATTGCGAGCGCAATGGAAACTTCTTGGGTTTCGGTACCAGTCCCCGTGGTCCCTGCGATTAATCGGACATTCCTCGATATAGCCTTCCAGGAACATCAGTGTATGTTGGCAGATCGCTGGAAAGAATGGGATGGCAAGATCTGCGGTGACAACATCACTACGGAAGCATTTGTGAATCTAACCTACCTGGCATTCAAAGGCACTGATAGCGTTCAAAATGGCAGTACACAATTACGGGTATATCTTGGACGATGCGTTGAGTTCCTTGACGCGAGGATATATTCCCGCTACTCTTGTTCCCCCGGAAGTACTGACGAATATCTTAGATGGAATTCAGTTGGATAAGATGCAAGAGGCTATACCCAGGAACGAACTGATGACGTACTATGGATTCGAGTTGGTCCAGTCGACAGTGATCACGGAAACGGGGATCATCGTTTTGATTAACATTCCTGTACACCATACGATGGGCCTGCACGACGTCTATCGGACGACTCCTCTTCCCCAGCCGGCGAATGGGGGATCGACAGCGACTCAGTATAAGTTTGTAAATACACACTTGCTGGTGTCGGAGAGACGGGACAACTTTGCAGAAGTATCTGGAGAAGTGATCTCAGCTCATTGCAGTGGAAGCAGCCGGTTGAAGCTTTGCTTCCGACCTTTCGCGATGTCCCGAAGTAGTGAATCATCTTGTCTAGCAAGTCTCTTCTTCGACTTGCCTACAAATGCGTTGAAGTTGTGCCCTCAGGAGGTGATTGTTCTGCCAGAAATCCCCACGGCTGTGTACCTGGACGACTCAACTTATTTGGTAACTTCACGGGACGATGATTATACGCTTTTCAACTACAGCAGAGGAGCTAAGGAGAGGGGTGAACCCATATTCGGTTGCCTTCTACGACCTAGTTGCGATGGTAGGATCAAAACGCCAGACGGTGCTTTGGTCCTAGTGCCAGACCCACGGACCTGCCAGTACGAGACTGGATTAACGGTGATGATCAGACAACACCCGTTGATCCGGACCTTGTTTGCGACTTTGGAGGAAGCTGAAAAGAACCTCCCAGGAGTCATGATACCGGAGATCTTACGAGAGCAGGCTAGGAGTGAGATGGTCGAAGCACTCCGACTCAATCTGATCAAGTTGCCAGAGGGGTCGGTGGACGAAGAAGCCCTATCGGAGATTGCCAAGCCCTTTGCTGATGAAATTTTACGCAAACACACCCCTTTTCATAGGCAGATGATGCGCAGTGGACCTGTGCAACTGGGACTGGTGATCTGGCTGTTGGTCGCAGTCTTTTTAATATTAGGCTGCGTGTACTGGCGTTGTTTTTCAAGGAGAGCGCGTTTACTGGGAATTAATTGGTGTCGCCAACGAGGCGCGGACTTCGAGGACTCCTACTGTTGTGCTCCACCAGGACGAAATCGAGGGGTGCCGCCACCTAGATATGACCCCAACTACGAGTATGGATCACAGAGACCCCAGAGTATATCCCCAGGGACCCTCCAGAGATGATTCGTTCTCTGGGCAGATATACCTACCCCCCAGAGAACCCGCTAGCTCATCATTCGATGAAGTGAACCTTACCAGGACCACAGAGGGAAGTGGGGTGTCGAGCACACCGCTGATGGGAGGAGGCTTTAACTATATGCGAGGCAAGTGGAAGGGGGTTTCTGGACAAGGACCCCGGATCGGTACAAGCGCGCTGATGGACACCACTCTGTGAGGAGGGGAGGATGAGGCGACCAGGAGGGTGAGAACCAGTCCGACCGGTTGTGAGTCTAAAACAATTTATATATTCATGAACTCAATATAATGCTCATCGTATTCGGTGCTACTATACTAGGGTGTTACCCCACCTCACGGATATCTATACTTCGTTTCAAACATTCATATCTATCTAAATGGATGAGGTTGGATCACACCGTGAGGAGTAACTTGTTAGCAGTCATGTCCCCGAGTCAGCTCAGCTGACCCCTCATTCATGGTATAATCATACGTGCTTTTATTTGACGGGGACTGACTAGAGGTTTGCGATCACACGATACAATTTAGTAGGATGCGTTAGGCGACATTAAAGAGGTTGAAGATCATTAAAGACTTAATCAGGTTAATTTAGCGCAAGCTTAGGCTAATTCATAGCATACAAGACTTTCGTGGCCAGGCTTGCAGGTTAACCGACGAACATGACAGATTATAATCTTAAGTAAAAGCAACCGATTGATTGACGGGCCGTTGTGTCGCCTCGATACAAACATCTGAACAGGTGAAGATAAGGGAAAAAGAGAACCACGAAGGGTGAAACCGTGCATTGTTACTATCAAAATTCAGTCGTTAAGGAACCGTCGAATTTTAATAAATTCTCTAAATTACAAACGAAAAAAAGTCGCCAAAATGACAATTGTGTGGAGATCCTTCATCCTCCGAGCCTTCTTCACCATCCTAGACTACCAGGAAGAAGATGAGTATATAACTCTTTCACTGAAGAGTGGTGCCTCCCTGCACCTATTGGCAGACACCGCCTCCTGGCATGAGTTCCGGTTGTTTCTGCGGGGGCAGGGTTAGGAGACGGTCCCGGAGAGTCGAAGAGACGGTGCCTAGAGTCAAAGAGACGGTGCCGGATGTGAGCACAGCTCTCTGGAAGTTCAATCCGGGGGAGCCCGATCTGGAGAGTTGCTCAACTGCGGGCCAATTTCATGTACATGAGCCCGCCTTGGATCCGGTAACTGACACTTGCTCGACCGAGGGTCAACCGCCTTCGGAGAAGTCTGGAAGGGAGAGATTTTTCAGTTGGGAGAGTGATGAGGACTCTGCAAGCACCCACTCGATTTCCCTCTCCGACATAGCAAGGGCTAGGAGGAGGAGGCCCAGTGATAGGCCCAAAATTAGGGACCTCTTTGACGAAATCAGACATACCATTGGGGAGGAAGAATATCGGGCGCTCCAGGCCCAATGGGGAGAGGGGAATTGGTCAGACGAATATGACGAATCGTCAACCAATTCGGGGGCCGAAAGTTAGGAGAGGACAGTTTATAAACTCTCGCTAATAACCAAGGAATTTATCAAGGAAGGAACAGATTAAACTTATAGCTTAAACTTAAACTTAACTATAGCTTACACCTAAATAAAGTATAGATTGTATATAGTCAGTAATTCAGTATTTAATGAAGGAAAAAAGGGGGGAGAGAAAAACCTAACATTTTCCGGGAGAATATTAGACTAGAAGAGAAGACTGTAGAATCGGTAATTCTAGCAAATTTTCGACTTACCGACCGTGTATTTTATCCTAACATGATAGAGAAAATATTAGTAAATTTGGTTCAAATTCGGGTTATGGTTAGTTTATTGGGATCGTATGACTTTGTTGCTTGGGTCAAGATTTGACACCGAAGTCAGTTGGTATTTAAGTAAGTAGCGAGGGGCGGATTTAACTGATAAGAATCATACGACTTCGGTTACTTACCCGATTTACGATGCCAACCGCAGGGGGATGTATTTACGAAACGTGAACAAGTCGATAAAAACCCCGGACTTGGGACCCGTCAGCTTTGACAGGGGGAGTAGGTAAAAGGGAAAACCATAGGGGGCGGTTGTGCTTAAGGGGATGACAACACCGATATGAAGTGGCGTGACTTTAGCAAAAACGGAGCGCAAATAGAGATAAGAAGTGGAGGTTAGAGAGCAAATTTTAGGAGAAAGAGTTAACGAGCGGAAGATTCAGTAGGTCCCAGTTGTGGTCGCTATCTGAACTCAACAGTTAGTTGTTTCACAGCGAGTGAAGTAAGAACGCAAGTCGAAGTGCCTTGTGGAATATTAGTTATAGCAGAAGCTAGCACAAGTCAGAGAGCTTAGTCGACAGGTGTACTGACCGAGTACGCAGAAGAAATTGTTAAGCGTGTACAGATCGCAAACCATTCTGTTGTATATTATTAAATTATACGCTGGCCGAACTATTAGGCCCTTTGTTTTCATTCAGACTTATATATATTGAATTCAAGCGAGATATAGCGAGCAAGAGCATCACTGACCAAGGGGGAGCAATAGAATACAGTAGAGGACAACTCACCACTAAAATAACCCTTTCGGGATTGTCGTTAATACCGAGCCTTAGTGCCCCTGCTTTAGCACGGTAAAAGGGATAGCTTCGCAAGACCGTGCGTGGAAATCCTAAAGACGACAGAAACAGTTTGTTATTATTTTCATCTTAAAGCAAAAATCAGAACGGCTTTTCCGATGCGTATTGTTGAGTTTCTATAAAGAACGACACAAAGAGTTTGTATTTTACATCCATTATAGAAATCCGAATATTGGAACTAATATATAGGTTAGTGCTATTTTGACCTCAATAAGTTCATCTTAATCTAAGGCGGCCAAGCTTAATGACGACAGAACCAATGTACACTCAAATCAAACTGCCCAAATAAACTGTTTAGATATCAGTTCGGAGCAAATGCATTTCAGTAAAGCATTGAGAAATTTGTCGAATGCGGCGAATGCGAATAAACCAATCATTCGCAAGGGTGTTCACCCAAAATTTGCCCACTTAGCTGAGAATGCAAAAACGATCAAAAGACTAAGAACAGAGGATTTCACCATCGACTGCACAAGGTAGGAAAGCATAATCATTCATTTACTGACAATAGCAAGGATAACCGGTTGCTGTGCAAGTAGCACAGTATATGTTCCGACCATTGCCTTAAAAAAGACATATTTTTCAAATTATAGTCGTAATTTCTGCGTAGTGTGATTAAGGATCTGAACGAAAAATTAGAGCGCAGGCATATTCGACAGTCATAGTAGAATAAGCAAATTGGGAAACCATTTTTGTAAAAAAAAATGACCAAAAGCTACAAAATCAAAAAATTCAAAACGTTTTTCAAATGTTTTTCTTGCAGTATTTTGATTTTTTGACGTTTTTGTTTCCAAAATTTTAGCCAAGTGAAACTAAGTTTTTACCGCTTAAGTTAAGCAATTGTAAGCTTTTAAGCTAAGAAAATAAACTAGTGTAAGCCTGCTCGCTCTCTCGAAATTAGACGAAAAATCAAAAATTTCAAACCGGTTTTTCTCAACAACGGGAAAAGTGTTTGAAAATTTTTCAATGTCTTTTGAATCACAACTAAAATGGCTTTAAAATAATATATCACTCCGTTGGTCATTTCTGGTAGCTTATTTTGCGTGGAAAACATAAAAAAAAGTAGAAAAAAAGTTAAAGTACAACCGAATACAAAGTTCCTCCCAATTTTCCAACTGGTCGGAAAAATCGACCAGATTGAGGAATTCGGCTTATGGTTTGATTTTCTTGACCAAAATAGAATATTTTCCGACTTTCTTGAGTGTGCTCGGCAGGGTCCTTTTTTGCGTGTAGAGTGGAAAGTGGAGGTCTTGAGTAAAATACACAAGCCAGCATACCAACCAGTCTGAGAAATGAGCAAGGTTCAAGAAAATTTTAATCAAAGAAGTACTTTCAGTTTTTTTGAACAATTTCACTCATAGACAACGAAGAAAACAGGAGCAGAAAAGCTTAAATGTACATAATAAAAAAAAGATCGACAAATGAGTTGTCAGCCAGAAATCAGTCTCACTGTATACAGCTATAAATTTTTTCTTAGCTTTTCAGCACACAGCGGCAAAAAATTGTAAACAACATTTGATATTTCTTTTACCAGTTTAAAGTGAAAAATTATAAGCGGGTCATTCATAACAGAAAAAACCAATATCTCACAAAGTATCAATTATTACAAAACTGCCAGTTTGGATTGAGATTAAAAAGGAGTACAATTGATGTTTTGGTAACCATAAAAGAAGAAGTGCGTCAAGATTGGAACTCTAAGCCCACGAAGACACGGTACACATTCATTTACCTCAAAAAAAGCCTTTGATACAGATGATTACATGCGTTTACTAGATAAACCTAATCCGTATGGTTTTCGGAAACCTGTTTTGGAATTTCTGAATCCCCATTCAAAAAATGGACAACAATACAATGCCACTAAAACTGAACGATATCAAAATAAAACTGTGAGCTTTAGAGTACCACAGGGATCCATACGACTACTGAAATATTTTTGTTTTAGGAGAAGAACTGAGAGCATCGAAAAAAGAAGACAAAAACGAATATATATACTTTGTAAAGGAGTTACGTATCCATGAGTTATTAAAGTTACGTTGTAAGGTTTTGAGACAAGAGTGCATATCAGTCAAGTTTCAAGAAGCTGTATTCAAGAAAATTTGAATACAGTTTTGAAAAAGAGAGTTTAAGCTAGACAGTTACCTGTGAAATCAAAGAATAATCAAAAAAATTCAAAAAATGTTTGAATTAGAAAAGTTTTCAAGTTTGTTCTGAAATAGTACCCAGAATTTGTAACCTGGATTCAGAGCTGCACAGCATATCAATTACAAATCTTCAATTTTTAGTGTTTGGACAATTTTTTTCTAGAAAATTGTCGACCGGTTAAATTATTTTTCTTGTAAAAATAAGATTAAAAATATTTTGCCTTTCAACGGTAGTTATACTGCTGATTTTTTCCCTTTTTTGCTTCATACATTTTTTTATTTCCACGAAATGTTTTTTTTTCAAGATTTTTAAATTAACTATCGATATAAAAAACCAACAGAAGTTAAAGCAGGATCCGAGGCGCCTAAGAACGAGCTGCAAAGTTCCACGGCGTATTCGCAATGAGATTTCCTTTTGTCGTTAAAGTATTAATTTTTACTGTGAATGGAATCTACATTGCAAACAATTTATTATATTATGATTTTATTATTTGGTTATTTTTGAGCTCAGACGAATTTTTGTACTTGAGAATCGGTCGTCACCGTTTCGCAGTAAAATCGATTTAACATAGCTACTCAATTTAGGATTTTTGATCACAAAAATGCAACTCCTCGAAATCTAAAATCACTACTAACTACAGCGTCCACTTCCCAGGCCCTCCCTCGTAACTTTGAGCCAAAATGTTTACTTGGTTCAAAACTGATGTTTTATGCTAAAAAGTGACGCTGGAAGGGCCTGACTTCTCCGGAAGTTTTTCTGCTGATGTCAAGGTGATCGAATTCTAGTTTGACTTTGCAACTTGAGCAGGTGCAAGAAAGTCAAAACAAAGGTTGAGCACAGTAAAAAATTGAATCGGTCACAATCAAAAAATAGTCCAGCACTGTGAAAAAATGGTTGACCACAGTCGAAGAATAAGTCGAGCACAGTAGTAAGAAAGATGGAGCAGGCGAAAAGATAGAGCCTCTGGTTGACAAAGGTTTGTCTTAATTGAGTCTACTATATTCATAATATTCCATTTTTGTTACCGTATGCTAAATTTTATGTCAGCGGAGGTCAATAGATGCCCCAAGAGACTGTGGATGCTATTAAAAAAAACGAGTGAACAGTTTCGAGTGAACAGTTTTAGACATACAAAAGGCTTAGTTTTGTGAAAGAAATTGTGTTAAAATTAGAGAATTAGATTCTTCCAGTGCTCAAAAAATCGAAAATTCTGTTTCCTTAAATGGACTCAATATAAAACATATAAAATATAAAACAATATATGAAACAAGACTGCTCGTATCAGGGCAAAGCCCTGAATGTTCCGACTGCCTTTTAAGGTTTATGGAGCTGTAGTAACATAAAAACATTAAATGTAATAAAATAAAATGAAATTTTTTTTTCTAAAACACGAATTTTTTTATGAAATCATAATCCCACACGACATATAAAGTACAAAAGAATAGACTTCACTCCTATTAACTAATCAACTATGGCAAATAAGCTTCCTTGAACCAATTTGGAATGATTTCCATGACGGAATACATCTCCACTTACGCGTTAATAGCGCGAAATTTATCGCGCGTTAATTGTCCCAAATTGGCCAAAACGGCAATCTTTAAATCACAGGTGGAATACTTTTTCAAATTTAAGCTCAGGACAACAACACTTTTTGAATGATTTTTTAAAAATTCTGTCAAAAATGGCTAGTTAAAAAATCAAAATTTGTCTGAAGAAAAAAAAACCCACCCCGAGCACAAATATTCCGCTATTTTCGTATCGAAAGTCGGAACAAAAACTGAGTGGAAAAAGTATTCCAAAACACCATTCCTATTGTTTTAAGCGATATTCATTCAGATTTTTTAACATGATGGGCGAGGAAACTGTTTTAGGTCGATTACATACACTTTCTGAGCTTTCCTGAAACAATAATTATATTCCGAAAATACTGTTTGTGAATACTTTTCAAAAGTTTGAAATTTTTTTCGCCCGGGCTTTGTTCATTAATACTCAAATTCATATTTATTGTTATATATTGAAGTCGAAGGAGATTTTCAGGATGATCGATGATGGATCAAAAATGAATGTCGCGAAATAGTCTCAAGTTAGAATTTGTGACTATGTCGCGACATGCATTTTTGGGCTACCGTCCACCTAAAATAGTTTTCTAGCCCAATCTGTAGGAAGAGTTGAATGAATAGCACTTTAGAAGGATAATAGTGGTGTTTGTGAATATTTTTCGATCAGTTTTTTGATAAAGTTAGTAAAAACTGAAACTGCAATTTCTTAACACCGGAAGATCCTGTAATTCTCTGGTTGTACAAAAAATTAGCCTTTTTGACATCCTGACCACCCAGAGTGTCCCTAAGGAAACCTTTGGGTGGTCAGGATATCAAATTCCTGAGTGACAAAAAGTGGCCGCCAAACCCCCTCCCCACCCAAAATTTGTTACTGGGGATAATTTAAAAAAAAACATGAAAGGCCCAGAAAACCCGAGAAATTTTCGTTTGCAGGTATCAAAAAACTCTGGACCAGAACAGCGAATTGAAGGAGCGAGTGAGTGACGTGTTCAAACGGATAGGCCTCGTGGTCCTGGACAACACTGGAACCAGGGATCCAAAACTACTCAAAGCACCCTTCAAACACATTCTGAAGTCACGAGCTAATTACGAGGGAGGCAGCAATTACAGAAGGCCTATAGGGGTTGAGGATGTGTACGATACAGGCGTTACAAATGAGGTTTACTTATACATTCGTCAAAACTATTATAATACTAACTTTGAGTTTGCTAAAACTGACTCAAAACTGTCGCCAAAAGTTTTTATTCATTAATTTTGAGGCTGAAGCTCGCTAAAAACTGGCACTAAACGCTTTGAATACGGCACAGTGAAAATTGAAAATGGAATTGAGGGACTCACATAAGCGTTGAAAAAGTTTTTTAACTGATGTGAAATGATTATAACTGTTAGATGACTGAAATGATGGACCCATACGAACAATATTATAATGAGTTTTTGCAGCAAACGATTCACTACCACCACGAGATGGGCTACAGCAACCGACCTCCTCTCTCCATCTGCTTCATGTGTCTCCAACTGACCCCGGGGGTAGACGGCTTCACCTACTTCTGCGACAACACCGCATTCACCAGAGACATAGAGGCCAGCGACATTGGACAGAAGTTGATCCACAAAGGCTAGTCAAATTGGGACACTTTAAGAGATGGTTGATGATTCTATATTAAATAAAAAGTGATAGCGATTTGAAATTCACCAATTTATCCTAATTGCAGCACGAATATTTCACCAAATTTAAAATTGGTAAACCATGTCCTGCACACGATTGTTTTCTTTATTGAACAAAAAAATTTTAAAAAATCATAAATTTATATTCACGACATATTTATAAAACAGCAAATGGGGCTCAAGTTAGGGCGGCGTGATAAGGAGAATATTTAATATAATTGTCAGAAAAGTATGATTTATTCACAGCCGTTAATTCTTTTCAAATCAAAGAGAAGTTCTTAAGACTTGTGATAATTGATAAGGATTTAGCTCGCATCGATTGCGCTACTAATCATTAGCTGTTTTCCCCTTACGGATTAGTTTTAGGACTATCAATGAATGATTTACTGGAATCTTTGTGTATTTTTATTAGTTAGCATCAACTTTATCAGGAAATGTTGACGTAAGCTTAAAGTGAAAATACTCCGCACTTTTTTCGAAAGTCGAAGCAAAAATCTACAAAATTCAAACTTTAAACAAGATTGCTCGTATCAAGGCAAAGCCCTGAATCTTTTGACTGCCTTTTAAGGTTTATAGAGCAGTAATAACATTGGAAAATTTGAATCTAATAAAAAAAAATTTATTTGAGGTTTTTTGTGAAAATCATCATCCCACGCGCCATTCAAACAGAAAGTGATAGATTTCGCTCCTAGTAAAAATAAATTATGGCAAATAAGCTTACTTCAACCGCTTTGAAACAATTTCTCAGACGGATTAAATCTCTGCTTAAGCGTTATTAGCACTGAACATATCGCGCGTTAATTGTCCCAAATTTGGCCAAATTGGCTGTCCGCATCCAGTTTCAAGCGTTAATAATTAAACATAATTTAATTTTACTACCAGTCTTACGAAAATTGAAAAAAAAAAATTAATGAATTAATAATCGTTTGTACTTTCTTTTTTTGAAATCAAATATAATCAATTGTAATACATTATAATCGATTATAATCGATTATTTCTATCCAACTTTCTAGTTTATTTATTTTACAGACAAATCCATTAGAATCGATTAAAATAGATTATAACCCCTTTGTTTGCCCAGTTCGCTTTCGACCTGCCAACTGAAATGCTTATACTTTATGCTTTTTGTAGACGCTGGTTCATGTGAAAAATGGGAAAAATGTTTTAAACAGTTTTCAACTCAATTCAAATTTATACATTTTTTTTTCATTTCTTCTTGATTATAGTTGTTTCATGATGCACATTTTAAGTTTTTTTGAACACCAAAATATCAGCATACTGCTTTAGTTTAATTAATTTTTTAGAAGAGTTAGTTTTCAGCTACCGCATTTTCTTTCAACTAATATGAAGGTATCTCTACAAAACTTTTGTTTCGTGGTAAAACTTTGTGTTCAGATGAACCAAAACAAGACATCTCAGTTTTAGAGATTTCTGAAAGAAAAAAAGTGTTATAATCGATTATAGAAGATTGTAATAGATTATAGGAGATTATAAGAGATTATAAGATATTATAAGAGATTATAAGAGATTTTCGGAAAATTTATAATAGGTTATAAATGATTGTAATTTATTATAATGTGACGAAAAAGTTATCATTATAAAGGATTATAAATCGTTGAAACATCTAAATTTGACGCTTATAATTAAATACAATTTTGATAAAATTACAATTATAATTGTATTATAATCGATTAATTTATATTTTTACTGAGTGCGGGTGCTTTAAAACCTCCATAATACGAAAAACGATTACTGTTGAAATTTCTTTTGAATTTAGTTTCACGACATTAATTTTCGAATGATATAAGAATATTTAGTCGCAAATTGTTAGTTAAAAAGTCGAAATTTGTCTGGATAAAAAAAAACACACGTAGTACAAATATTCCGTGTCTCTTTCTTCGAAAGTCGGAACAATAACATGACACTATGCCTAGAGTTCTTTGTTGTCACATTGTCTAGAATATGCTGATAAAAAAGATTTTTTTTGAACTGTTGTCTGCATTCAGGCACAGTTATCATCAGAAGATGGGCGGATGAGAAGTACGTGAAGAAGCATGGCGTGACCAACTACTTGACCACGTGGCAACTATCCTTCATGACAGATGACCCCAAAGTGGCCGAAGAAAGAGCAAGGGAGCAGTGAGCAAAAAACTAAGTTTTCTTCTTCATTTTTTACTTTGCTTATCGAAATCATAAGCACGCTGATGTTGATTAAAAACATTTAAGTCCGTTCTGACCTCATGTAAACTTAGCCATTGAGTGAGACAATTAATGAGGCCTTGAACAGATTCAAGCTATTTTTCATGGAAGCTTCATCGGGGTTTATTCGGTTTTAAATTAGCAGAACTATTTTCCTTGAAATAAATTTTCTAACTCAAGATATGACCAACGGCGGAGCACAAGTAAAACTCAAAGCGACATAAGAAGCTACAGCTAGATGTTATGAAGAAAATAATTATAGAATTTCAAAATAACTGGTCATCAACTTTATTTTAAATTCTCGAGTGCTTTTAATTGTTTGTAGATGATAATTACAGGAGTCAACAAGATATCGAGTGGTGTGAGGAGACAGGGACTCTGAGCGGGAGGGTGTACCCTGACATATACGAGTACTGTCCCCACTCAGACAGGAACCTGTTCTGGTTCAGTATGGCAGACCACGCCATCTGGTTCGACACACACCCCCAAGTCAACACAACGCCAGATAACGTATGTTAGACACTTGAGGCTTAATTGTGCCTCAATGAGACACTTGGGAGGTTTAATGGGCCTCAAATAAGACTCTTGGGGAGGGATCAATGAGCTCTAAATGATACTGTTGGGGAGATAAAAGAGCCTTTAGGTTTTATTAATAACAAACAGATATAAAAGCAGAGGAACTTTCGCCCGGAACAATAAATGTATACAGTCACCAAAAATACGACATACATACACCAAAAATGAACGAACTATTTCCTCATGTTTTGGTCGTTGAAGGAATTGACTGCTAACAACCATACCCATGTCTAATAATCTTAAAAGTCTTGCCATTATCTTGAAAAATCTTGAAGATTAACCAACGATAGCAAAGAATCTTTTAAAAAGTTTATGTAATTTATATGCCTTTAAACGTTTGAAAAACAATCACTCCATCCCCAAGAATTTGTTTAATAGCTCTGCAATTCACTAAGCGAACTTGTGTTTTTCATAAAATCTTGGACATATCTTCAAAATTGTTCAAAATTTTTTGAAGATTATTCAAGATTTTTAAAGATAACCTATGAAACAAAAGTTTAAAATTTTTTATATTACTTATTGAAAATTTTATGAAAAAAAGAACATTATTAAACAGAATAGAAATAACGCTAACAACATTTGAAGAAGAGTTTTAAAATTTTGTCAAAACACTATATTTTGAGTTTTTTAATGTTCTTTTATGGAACTACTATTTATTATGGCCTAAATGAATTAGGTACTTGAATGGTCCATTTTAAACTATTACCTGCTTTCAGTGTCTGTTTTGTGAGAAAAAAAAGCTAAGGATAGAAACAAGAAGCATTTAGCAAAAGTAAATTTATAAAATCTTAATATGATTGGAAACTGAAAATCATCAGAGAGTTTTGAAAAAATGTTAAATGTCGTGATTTTAGTTAAATCATGGTCGCAATGCTTCTTTCTGCTTCGTGTGTCTTTATTTTTGGTTGGTTTGCTAATGGCTACAGTTTGTCTGAAAGGAAAAATCATCATTAAACGTTTTAATACTTTTGAGTGAAAAAATGAGGTTTTTTAAGACCGATGATTTTTAGTACATTTCTTTTTGTCCGAAAATTTTTTATTCAATCAATCCTTCATTTAATAGCTCATAATTATCGATTTATAAAATTTCTCATCTTTAATAAACTTTTTCTAAAGCGCTTGCAACCCAGATAAAAAAATTGTAAAATCTTCAAGATTGTTTGTAATCGTTTTTTTGTCTTGAAAGAAGTTTTGAAAGAAGTTTCTTCAAAATTTTTTTAAAGATTCTTCAAAACTTGACAATGATCGTAGAGACTGCTGGGCTTGTGCAGAGGGCAGCTCAAAGTGGAAATTATCCCCACTAATGTTCGATGGGAAAAATCAATTATGACTGAATTTCGTTTTCAAAAAAATGCCAATATGATAGTTTCTAATTAGTTTTTGGGGGTTTCTTAACTTCTTCCGCCCAGGTTTCCTATTTTTGCTATATTGTAATATTCAATCTTGATAGCATCTGATGATTTAGTAAATACAAATGCGATCAATTCATTATTAAGCGACTTCTAATAAAGCCGAACTTTGAACAGATACGAAACTTATCTTTTTTTCTCCTGGAGCTTTTTTATGTGTCACTTTTCAATCTGGGTGCAACTCTGAAGCATATTTGAAATAATTTCGAGTAGTTTACCAAACATTCTTCATTTTATGTCAATTCTTTTCATTTATAGTTCGAATGAAAATTGTCATTAAATCATTGTAAGATGATACTGAAATTTGATTGGCTAATTCTAGGCAATCAAAGTGAAGCACAATGGTTTCAGATCAAGATGTTGAACTACTGATTTTTGGTCAGAATAATAAAAAAGAACCTACTTTGCGACCACGCAAACGATTTTAATCCATTATTTTCAAAGAAATAAAATCAATTATAATGCTCTCCGGAATGCTCTTTAATTGGTCTCAAAACATTTTATGAAATAAAGAAAATTCGATAGAAATAAAAATATATATTACCAATATTTAAAACACAAGTTAAAGTTTGAGACGTAAAGGTAAAAGTATGAGTAGTCATTAACGTGCCTAATTTTTCCGACTTGTGAAAAAGGGTCGAAAATTTTGTGCTCTGTGTAGCTTTGTTCTTCAGACAAACCTCACAATTTGACTGACCATTTCTGAACTCACAGAAGTATATATCACCTGCGGTCATTTTTGTAAAATTATGGGGGTTCGAAGACTATGGTTTGACTAATTTGGGAAGAAATTGCGCAGTATGATCTTTAAATAGTGTGTGGGGTAATATTTTCAACAAAAATCTAAGAAAAAAACTGTTTATCAATTTTTTTCTTATTTTTCTCTAAAAGATGCATTATTGCATAAACCTTAGTGGGAATTTGAGATATTTAGGGTTTGCCCTAAAGTGAGCAGTATTGATTTAATTTGGAACAATTTTGAATGCTGGATAGTTCGCCACGCAAAATTAGTTTGAGTTATTCTCAGCATCAGCAAAAAACTTCAAAATTCGTTTAAATTGATACAGGGCATGGCCAAAGTGACTTTTTTTAAAAATCCAAGATTGTTAATAAAACTTCTTATTAAAGCTCCTGATGGCTAGTGAAAATTTCGTAACTATTACCATACCAATTGTGGCAGAAAATTTCTGGTTCGAAAACTAAAAAAAGGCGGAACGCATAAGAACTCAATTTCCCTCGGACGCCCCCCCCCCCTCCCTCTATCAGAGATTTGACGCCCTGCTGACCCAAAGGGTCCCCTCTTTGTACTATTATGAGAAATCCTTTTTTGATGACCGACCTTAAATTTTTTCTAAAGGCGCCTTCGGCGCCAATAAATACTAATTTTGAGGGGGAGCGCACGCCGAAGAAACGCCATTTTTTGGTCAAAATTTTCCAAAAAAGGCTTAACAACGCCTTTTTTGACATGTTTCTTCCAAATTTTGCCTGCGGCGCAGAAATTTTGGCGAAAACGGGGTTTTGTAGTGCTTTCAGAGAGCTCGGAAAATCAATTTGGTCGACCTCAAAAAAGTAGACAAGATTTTCGAAATTTTTTTGAAAATACGCCCCCCTCGAAAAAATCCTAGATCCGCCCCTGATTTCAACCATAGATTTGTTCGGTTCAATAGGGTCATCAAAGTAAGGAAGATAGTAAGAAGCGGTGATCCCCATAAGAACTAGTCCTAACTTTTGCGATATCAAGGAATTTTTTCTTCGTAAGCTTTCGATAAAACATTTATCACACCATAGACTTGAACTTCAATTTTGACTGATGCATTATTTCATTCAATCGTTCAATACAATACATCCCCAAAAAATTTTTTAAATTTTTAGAACCAGCGGATGTATTCTAAAAGGAAAATCATAACTACAAAAAAGCACAAACGTGGCTTCCAGATTATGGCGACCACAAAGTTCCCAGGATTTGTTTCCGAAAAATTTTCTTGCTGCTTTTTCTTAAAAAAATTCAGAGTATTAACGAAAGAAATCTAGAATATAATATCAAAATGAGTTTTTGTTGAACTGTTTTTAATGGTTTTGATACATTAAAAAAATTTATGGCCCTCAAAGAATGAGCAGCATGTTGGGAGGAGTTTCAAACGCCCCTGCCGACCCAAAGGGTCCCATTTTTGAAATATTTTGAGATATCCATTTTTGGCTGACGGACCTCAAAATTTTTCTAAAGGCGCCTTTGGCGCCAATATATATTAATTTTGAGGGGAGAGCGCGCGCCGAAAAAACGCGATTTTTTGGTCAAAATTTTCCAATAAGTGCCTAAAAACGCTTTTTTGGCCTGTTTTTTCAAATTTTTGCGGAGAAAATTTGGCCAAACCAGGTTTTTTTAGTACTTTGGGAGAGCTCGGAAAATCAAATTGGTCGACCTAAAAAATAAAAAGGTCGACAAATTTTTCGAAATTTTTTTGAAAATCCCCCCCTCGCGAAAATCCTAGATCCGCCCCTGTTATACAGTTTCGTGTTTTTTTTTCAAAAACTATGACGTTCTTTTCTAAAAAAAAATTTTGAAGAGAATCGTGAATGTTTTTTTTTACAAAATGGGATCATTTTTACTCAAAATTGCTGGGCTGATATCCCAATTTTTGCATCAACTGCGAAATATGCATAAAATACGAATGAAGCGACAATTAAAACAGCATTTACGCTGATGTTTATGAAATTTTTGTCAAAAAAAAGACAAAAAAAGAAAAGAAATGAGCCAGTTTGAGGCTTAATTGAGAAATGATTTAAATTTACTTAATTTATACTGCTTCGTTATTACAATCGCTTCGTTATTACAATTGCTTCGTTGTAGTCGCATATTACAATCTTGCCTTTTTTAAAAGTAATATCGATTCAATGCTGTTATGAAATTTTTCATTCTCAATTTTCCTTATTTGGTGGGTGGGGGGGGGTATAACTAAAAAGACCCATATTCTTTAATACGTAATAAGACAGTTTTTGGCTGTTCATTTATTTCTCAGTTTTCTAGTTGCCAACCATTTCTTGAATTTGTAAGTTGATTTGATTTGAAAAACATCTTTGGATTTACCTAAAAAGAGGGAAAATAATGAACGATTGAGCGGCTGTGTTGACTGTTGAGAGGTGTAGGCCAAGAAAGTGGGCAACTGGAACTACTTATGCAATAACCAGGGACAATCTGATCTTTTGGCCCAGATTTACTGAAAGTAAGAAGTCCACCATCATGTGCCGAACATGAACTATTAACAAACAATGAAAACACGCAAAAATATGAACCGATCCAGCATCCTTCCTCAAAAAGAAGACCTAAAAAAGCCTTCGCTTTCGACCCTATTAAAACTACTCTTAATAAATAATTCAAAATATATAATTAAGACTCAGTCATATGTCCAGTCTCATGTAAAGATTTTGAAAAGATTGAAAGAAAACTGCTTGTAAAGATCAAGTTTTGAGCTAATGAAGTTAAACTTTCATAAACCTTGTGTAAGTCTATTAAACTTAATTTACGGTAATAAACACCACAAAGATAAAAGAATTATTAATATAAAATACATGTATGCTGTTTATTTCTGTCTGCGTTGTACCGACTAGACTAGAAGCAAATTGAATAAATCTGGATTTGCATAAATTTACTGTTTATAACAAACTGTTTTGGTGAAAATCATCCGGGAGGCTACGCGAGTGCTCTCCGCGACAGTGCCTATCTCACGCTGTCGACCGGTGTAGACCAAATGCCCACTTTTTTATCTAAATTATTTAAATTGAATGAAATTTTTTCAATCTAATTTTGAGTTGATCTTTGTCTCGATTGAAGTCGATCAGTGCAAACTTATGGGCTTAGGTCCAATTTTAACCCAATTTGTCATTGAAAGCAATTACCAGGTTTTATTTCAGGAACGCCCCCACATATTGAAGTTTGGAGACGGGAGTGATCTTTCAAATGAAGAGGTCAGCCAGATCCTGGATATATCTGCAAACCAGGGCTTCAAACACAGCTGGAAACCAGGACAGTCTGTTCTGGTTAGAATATATATAGATTGTTTCAGCAGACATATAACCAGTAGACATATAACCAGTAGCGGAGTGAGGGGAGGGGGGATTGGACACTGCCGCGCCACCTTTGGGAACTATTTTATGACGTTGGTTGTTGGCTGCCGGAACCTGAAAGTTTCATAAAGACCGTTTTTAACCAAAAAAGTATTAATAAAACGATTCAATGCAATTTCGTGGTCGAAACTCCACAAATTGCCCAAAAATCAAAGTTTTGATATTTTTGAAAGATGTTCGTGGCAGCGCATATAAATTTGCTGAAATTCCTATGGAAGAGTCGGAGCCGATCTAGCAGGAGTTTCTCGAGGGGGGGGGGGGGGGGGGGGGGGTTGTGGGGCGGATTTTCAAAAAAAAATACAAATTTTATCGACTTTTTTTTGGTCGACCAAACTGATCTTTCCGAGCTCTCACGAGACCCTATTTTGACAAAATTTTCTACATCACAAGCAAAATTTAAAAAAAAACAGGCCAAAAAAGTTTTAGGCTTTTTTTGGAAAATTTTGACCAAAAAACCGCGTTTTTTCGGCGTGCGCTTCCCCCTCAAAATTTGTATATATTGGCGTCAAAGGCGCCTTGAGACAATATTTAGGGCCCGTCAGCCAAAAATGGAGGTCTCAAAATAGTACAAAGAGGGGTACCCTTTCGTCGGCAGGGGGTCCAATCCCTGTGGAGGAAGCGCCCTCCCCCCCCCCCCCCCCCCCCCCCCCCCCCCCCCCCTACCCTAAATCAACTGGCGTGGAATAGCGCTTTCAACTAATTTGTCGGCCTAAAATGTATTTACAGATTCTACTGATAATTGATTAGAGATGCTAAGAACTCTCTTGCTTAAACTGGGTCTATGGGGAGGTGTTTAATTAATAATTTAATGTGGAGAGGTGTTTGACTAGGATTGATCCATTTTTTTTACTAGCAAGTAATTTTTCTACTAATCAGAAGTTTTGTTTTCACGAAGTAACAAAACACTTTTCAAACATTTTTCAAAGTCGGAACAATTAAATAGAAACGATTGATTAAAAAACATAAATTAGGCATATAATAGCCAAGAAATTTAATCCCGCTCCTATAAATTGAGAAACCAATTTAAATTGTGTTTGTTTTAAATGCATGTTTTATACAAAATTAGTTTTCAAAGTTTCCTTTGGAGCTAGACTTCTTCCTTTCCTTTGATCTCAGGAAGTTCAATTAGAAGGGGGGGGAAGTTCAGCAAAACAAAACAACTAGTTTAAAATTACAGCGCGTTCCACAGAAGCAAAACTACCAAACAACTGAAACCAACCGTTTTCAATTGCATTTTTTAAATTCCGAAATCAGCCTCATTTTGCTCAAACAGATGTTTAAAAGTTATGAATTTGTAAATATTTAATGTTGTGTTTACTGTAGTCGTGCAACTACCGCTTCATGCACGGGCGACCGGGGATGAGTCTGAACCCCGGAGAAGTGAGGCAGTTGGGGGTGGTGCTGGGAGAGAGGTTCGAGCGAGTGGGACCTGTTCCTGGAAAATACTTCTGAAGTTACAGCCAAACTGATATGCTACAGGCTTGTTATAAAGTTGCGGACAAAAACGAAGACTTAACGTCATATCGATTATGGATGACCCTTGAACTCAGAAAAATGAATTGAAAGAGATATTCAAAATAAACAAAAGTTGATAGCGATTGTTTCTTGTTGAAACAAGATCAGATTTGAAATTTTTCTTGTGATAATGGCACCTTTTTTAAATAACACAGGACACTCCGGTCAAAATATTGCAGTTGCCTTTGTTAGTTCAGTAATATCTATAGTTTTTGGATTGCTTAGACCACTCTCCACTTGCTGTTCAAAACTGATTGTCACAATTTTGCATAGAAAACACATTTTAGCAATACTTTAGAGCTCTGCTAATAGTATATTTCGCAAGGTGTAGAGAAAAATGGCAACTTTTCGATGCCAAACTAAAACCAAATTGGCCTCGAAATGTGATTATGACTGATCGTAATGGACGACTGACAATAAAAACATCCTTCAATGCTCATAATAGTGACCTGGAACGGGAAAGGCATACCAAAAGCTTGCTAACTCTTTTCTTATCTTTCCAGAAAAGCGTATAAAAGTCATGTAGCAGACGAAGCAAAATTTTAGTGGAACAGGAAAAGATAATTCGCCAAAACAAGATTTCAGACCAGTTTTTTTGAACACCAGAAAAATGAAACTATTTCGGGAACTTCAATCTCAGACTCTCACTCATGGTATAATATTCTCAGCACGCTCTTTTCTTTCACCAACGCGTATAAAAAACTCTTTGATTTATCAAAAATTAATTCAAGATAGTTTAGCTGAGTAAATTAAAGAAGCACTGTTTATTTGCATAATTAAGTCTACAATACTGTAGTGTCTTGGCAAAAACCGACTGGTCAAAAAATTTAGATAGTTTTTTATCGAAAAAATTGTTCTTAAGGCCAAATTAAATTTTCGATAGTGCTTTGCTATTGTTGAATTATAAGCACAATTGATGACAAATTGTGAGTTAGTTTATGACACAGACAGATGTTTTTTTTCGGTCTTGTTAATTATTAGTTCTAGTGGTGTGCGCAGTTTTTCTAAGGTGGGCGGTTTTTCGAAAAAAAAATTAACATTTTTTTCAGCTCTCCAAAAATATTCAAAAGACCCTATGTTGGCAGAAATTTTTTGTGCTGCAGCATATTTTTGGAAAAAACGGTCTAAAAATGATGTTAGGAACACGCTTTATAAAAAAAAAAAAAGATGCATGTAGTTTTTAAGCAGGGCACAACAGCGGTTCTCCGTGGATAAATGTTCTTAATTTATTTTTTTAAATGCGTTTTTTTGGCGCGCGCTACCCCCTCAAATTTAGTTATTTTGGCACCAAAGGCGCCTTCGGAAAAATTTTCGAGGTTGACCAGCCAAAAATTGATGTAACTTAATACCAAAGGGGGACCCTTTGGAACAATTTGGCAACCAGAATTATCAGTAGAAAATCATAGCTCCATAGGGATCTACTGATTTGATCCCTATTGCAAAAGGAAGGGAGCTCGTTGTAAGGTACAAAACTCGTTGTAAGGTTATTCGCATACACTGAATCCTTGAATTGGTCTAGTTCAGGGGTGGATACTATTTTTAGGTACCATAGGGGGAGGGGTGAAATAGTTAGCCAGACCCGTTTTGTGTCTTGGTCATCTTCGAAAAACATCTTTCAGAATTTCTTAGTCGTATTCTAAATCGAATATTTAGCCAAGCATTCTTCTAGTACACTCAAAAATATTTGTAATTTCGAATCTAAAAATTTTGATCTTCCATATCTATGGCACCCATTAAATAATTGTCTCTCCTTATAGGCGGCTGAATTGAGCGTAAATGTGAATTATTGTACCCAACAACGAATAATGCTGAAACAGAGCAAAGGTTGTTAAAGAGATCAGTCATTGCAAATTGATGCTGCATACTCAGTTTTTAGCTCTAGAGTTCTAAACAGGGTTGGGTGTAGGTGCTGAAGCACGTTGCTGTGCGTTTGTTATGGGTGCTGGCCCCACCCTGTTATTTGGGGTCACGATGTGGTTGGAAAATGATCGAGTGGTGAGGAAGTTGGCGACGACGAGGAGCAGTGATGCCCCCACTATGACCTTGTCTATCTCCGGGTAGGGGCCATGAGTGCAATCGCCCTCCAGGGTCTCATCTTTCATGGAAAATGTCAGTTGTGCTGAAAAAAAAAGAGAAAAATAACTCTTAGTTATTTGCGTTATTGAGTAACCACCGGATTAGTTTATTATTGATGACTCTCTGGTCAGCTTGTTGAAAGTTTGTTGGGTTAAGCTAGCGTACTATTGGATGACAAATAGTTTTAAGTTATGGTGTCATGGACTCAAGTAACAGAATTTTCAACTTATTAGGCAGAGTTGGATTTAGAAGATTTGGAGAGGGCTTCGTTTTTTTTCTACTTTTCGTCAAGAAACTCCAAATGCGTCATAATACAGATCTGCAATAAATTTGAGAAGAGAGTGCGGGACGAAAAAAAGTTCAAAAAATTGTCTTAAATATTAGGGCAAAAGGAGGGTCATTTAATTAGTTTGGGAAATAAATTTTCTCGACTTAAAAAGCAGCAGTTACTATTTCCTAGAAACTTTTGGCTCCGCCTTCGTTAGGAAGAGTTTAGTTGCCGTGTGATTTTTTTTCGTTCATCTTACTAACTTTTCATTTTTTGAAGGCGTCTCCGAAATTTGATTGATTTTTTCTGCTATATCTCTCTGTTGTTCTGGAAATTCCGGTCGATAACTTTTTCAGGAATTTTTTTGATGGGGTTTAATTAAAGAAATGCCGCTTTCAAAATGAAAGGATTTCCTAATAGTATCATCAATTTGGTTGTAGAAAAATTATTTTGAGCTGAAGACAAAAAGATTTTCAAAATGATATTTAGGATGCTGCATTTAATTGTTATTTTAATCATTTGAGTTTTGATTTCAATCCTTCGATCTTGAGCCCGTTCCCTTATGCTTTTTTTCTCTTTCCTTGAATGTTGGAGTTTGTTATCTTGACCTTCTTAATATGTTAAGAAACGAAAGAATTTATTTCACAAAATTAGGTATTATACAACGTCATCAAATATATGACTTTTATATAAAAAAAGCATGATGACTTAAGAGAGGATGTACGAAGCACAAAACTAGAAGAGAATTTAAACATGAGTGAAAAGATTTTAAAAAAAAACTAATTTTTATATTACGCATAATACAATTATAATATATTATCAATCGTATAGTCCCTTTACCGCCCCCTGAGAGGTCTACCGTAGATTATCCTCCCCAAGCAGGTATTAAATCTGAAAGCTGATTCAGTAAAAAATATGCATTTCGGGGCATCGCCCAAAATGGTTTTAAATTTTTGTGCTCGGGATTGCCTTTGTATGATGGTAAATGCTTAGATTAACAATTCAATTTTTTCAGTAAAACGCTGAATTTTGATGCTGGCTTTAATTTTTTATACTTTCTATTAGATACCATAGGGTGATGAAATAGTAAACAAGACAGGTTTTTTGTCTTGGTCATCTTCAAAAAACATCTTTCTGAATTTCTTAATCGTATTGTTAATCAAATCTTTAGCCCTAGCATTTTACTACACTCAAAGAAACTTGTATTATGAGATCTAAAAACTAAGATCTGCTACCTATGTATATGACCCATTAAATAAGTGTTTCTTATTGTCAGAGGCAGCTAAATGAAAATAAATGTGGAAATTTGTACCCAACAACAAATAAATTTTCATTAAGTTGAAACAGAGGCAACTTCAGCATGTAAAATGTCAGTTGTGCTGAAAAAAATGAAACTGATCCCTATTTATTTGTGTTATAGAGTAACTACCGGATTGGAAGTTTATTGAAGACTCTCTTCTCTATTCAATTTGCTGAAAGTTTGTTGCAAAATTTTCTTCTCTCAAGTAAATGGGTTAAGCTGGAGTACTACTGGATGACAAACAATTTTAGGTTATGTTGTCATGGACTCCAGAAAACAGACTTATCAACCTATTATGCAGAGGTGGATTTGGAGGATTTGATGGGGCTTCCTTTTTTGTCTACTTTTCGTCACGAAACTCCAAATGCGACTATTACAGATCTGAAATAAAAATGAGAAGAGAGCGCGTTCCAAAAAAAAAACAAACAACCAGTTTGACCCGGTCTTAATTTTTAGAGACAAAATAAGATCATTTAAATATTTTCGGAAATAACTTTTGTCGACCTAAAACTAGCACTTATTTTTTCCTAAAGATTTTTGGCACCACCATTTTTTTCGTTCATTTTGCCAACTTCATTTTTTTGAAGGCGTCTGCAAAATTAGATTGCGTTTTTCTGCTGCATTTTCCGTTGTTCTGAAAATTCCGGTCGAAAATCTTTTTCAGGTTTTTATGGCGCGATTTAAATCAAGAAATGCCACTTTCAAAATGAAAGGAATTTCCAACAGTCTCATCAAATTGATTTTAGAAAGGTTATTTTGAGCTCAGGATAAAGGGAATTCTAAAATAATGTAAAATATGTTGCAATAAATTGCTATTTTGATTACTTGAGTTTTGATTTTCATCCTTCAATCTTGAACCCCGTTTTTTTATGCTTTTTCTCTTTCCTTGAAGGAAGGTGGTAGTTTGTCAACTTGAGCTTCCTAATATAGTAAGTAACGAAAGATTATATTTCACCAAAATCAGGTATTATACAACCTCATCAAATATTTATTAATTATTTGAAAAAATATAATGGGTTAAGAGAGGATATACGAAGGACAATACTAGAAGAAATTCTACACATGAGTGAAAAGATTTCCTAATATAATCTTATTTTCATTTCATATATAATAGTTTATAATATGTTAATAGGATCAATCGTACAGTCTCTCCCCAAGCGTGTAATAAATCTGAAAACTCATTACGAGGCCAAACTGTGCACTGGATAGGAGCACAATTTTGTGTCTGTATGTTCCTGGTTTCCAGAGACAAGTATTCAAACATGCTCCAAACTGTAAGTGGCTTCCACTTACGAGATTTACGTGGATTCCGCAACTGTATTATGTGGATTATAGTTAGTTGTTCTGGATTCCGCAACTGTAAGAGGATTCCGCAAAATGTAAGTTGAATCCGCAAATGTAAGTGGAATCCGCACAATTTGTAAGCGGAATCTGCCAACTGTAAAGGAATTCAGAAATTTGTTTATTACTGAACTTGCATATGCACATGCGGAATTTAAAAAAAATTTCAACCATTGTCAGCGTAATCCACGAAAAAATCTTAAAACATTTCTACTACTCCACCTCCCCCAACTTTCATTTTCAATTTGAGCAGCTATTTTAACAATGTCATAATGTGAGGAAATTCGGCATGGTTAACAAAATAAGTAATGTGAACAGATTTTCTCCTCATACTCAACATTGTAACATCATTCATTCATCCATAAAAAATGAAAACACTTGAATCAATTATCATTACGAGGCCAAACTGTGCACTGGATAGGAGCACACTTTTGTATCTGTATGTTCCTGGATTCGAGAGACAAGTCTTAAAATATGTTCCAAAAATTAAGTGGGTTCCACAAACAAAATTTCAGCGGATTTCGCATACATATACCTGTAACGTAAATTTTGTCGGCACTCTTGTTTTGTTGCGGATTCCGCAACAAACAAATATAGCTAGTTGTTCTGGATTCTACAACTGTAAGTGGATTCCGCAAAATGTAAGCGGAATCCGCAAATGTAAGTGGATTCCGCAAATTGTGAGTGGATTCCGAAATTTGTTCAATACTGAACTTGCATATGAACAATTAAAAGCTGAGCTGGAATTCTTATCTCTAGCAATGCGTAATTTAAAAGCAAAGAGCTAATCACTGTAAGCAGAATCCACGAACAAGTCTTAAGATATTGGTCACCTAAATCGGTGGATGTCATTTTTTAGTATTTTGGAAACACAACACCGAACAATTTCAATATTCGGAGTCATTGAGTTGAGAGTGTATGGAACACACAGCATATCGACAAATTAGGTCAGCATTTGGGATTGCGTCAATCCCAAATACTGATTTCGGAAGCATAACGCCGAATAAATGCAGTAATTGTAGTCATTGGGTTGAGAGTGTATAGAAACACGACACACAGCATATCGCCAAAGTGGATCAGTATTTGGGATTTCATCGATCCCAAATACTGGTCAGTAGTTGGGATTGATGGAATTCCAAAAGATGGAATATTGCGAAATAAATATGGAATATATCCAAAATTTAGAGTCATCAGATTGAGACTGATTAGAAACCCAACGCATAGCAAATTGTCAAATTAGTTCAGTATTTGGGATTCGATCGATCTCAAATACTGGTCAGTATTTGGGATTGATGGAGTCTGAAAAACTGGAATAATGTGGCATAAAAATGGAATATATCCATTATTTGGAGTCATTAGGTTGAGAGTGATTAGAAACCCAACGCAAATCAAATCGTCGAATTAGTTCAGTATTTGGAATTTCATCGATCCCAAATACTGGTCAGTATTTGGGATTGACGGAATCCCAAAAACTGGAATAATGTGGAGTAAATATGGAATATATCCATTATTTGAAGTCATTAGGTTGAGCGTGGATAAAAACCCAACGCATAGCAAATCGTCGAATTATTTCAATATTTGGGGGACTTCATCGATCCAAAATACTGGTCAGTAATTGGGATTCCATAAAACCCAAACACTGATCTATTCTAAAAAATTTCTATTCTAGTAAATTTATATTCTAGTGAAATCAAATCATGTATTTAAAGGCTACTACATATATAAATAAATATAAAGGGAAACCGCAAACAAAATGCTGATTCCAGTTACAATTTGCGGATTCCATTTACAAATTGCGGATTCCACTTACAGTTGCGGATTCCGCAACAGCTCAATTTAACGATACAAATGTTTTATCATTTGTTTGTGGATTCCACAAACTGTTCTGGATTCCGCAAATACAGTTGCGGATTCCGCCAATTCGCCTATTTTTCGAGCAATTTTGAGCGGTACAATGATTTAGGTGTTTGCTTGTGGAATCCAAAAAAGCATAGAAGATCAAAGAAAAGTAGCAATGTTGCTGAACAATTAGATACGTAGCAAAATAATTGCAGATAGATACGTTAAAGGACAGTCGGAACAATCAAGGCTTGTCATTGTAACAAGCAGTCGAATTGTTCACTTGAAGTTATTCGAGGAGAGACGCAATTATTGATCTTGTTCGCCCTTAGATTCTTTCTAACTGAAAAATTATTCAAAAAAGCTGTAAATTGTAAAGCCTATGACTACATTTTTTCAGAAAAATTAATCCCGGGAGTTCAATTTCATGACCATAATTTTTGAAAGGCGGCTTTTCTGAGTGTAAATTACAGCTGGTGCATTGTTCTATAACACTTTTTGGAAAACTGTAGCCTAGATGGTACTGACAGAAAATTCTGGCCGTTGCGCACCGTTAATTTTATCAGGCTTTTCCTTTTCGTGGCATTTTTTCCATTTTTCCCGTTTTGATTTTGATTTGACCTAAAAACTGTTTTGAAAAAACTTAGATAAAAACAATCTAAGTTGGTTCAAACTTAGTCCCAGCTTGGTCAAAAGTCGATTTTAAAGTGCACTGTTTAAAACTGTGGAGCTGCAATTATTTGGTCAATTCGTATTAGAAGTGGCACAAAAACTATAAGAATTAACGAAGCACATGAAGTAAATGCATAAGTAATGATAAGTAATGATAAGTAATGAAAAAAAAATGCTATGTATGAAAAACAACGCTGCTCTATTGAATGATTTCTTATTACGGTTACATGTTTTTTTTTGTAGAATGTCGTTCAATTAAAGAAAAGCAAGCCAAAAAAGCTGAAATGGCAGAATATCTGAAAAATGAATGAGTGGACAGCGTTAGTTTTTAAACAGTTTAGAAGAATATGGTTGGTTTGGTTTTTAATCCCAATCGGATTTTTCGCTTTGAAAAACAACGCTCCAAAAGTGCTCAATGTGAACTTTGACCGTCTCCAGAAGAAAGAAAAAATGTATGTAACCTAGGCAGCCACGCTCCCTCGAAATACTTTCCGTTTGATTCTATTGCCTAAAAAACTGAAACCTAACTGTTTAAATGTAACGGTTTACTTGCCCACATTCGACCGAAATTGTACTTAGAAAGCACTCGACCGTGTTAAGCAAAAATGAATTTTGCTACCAAATTGTAGCGCAATATGAACTATTGTAGTCGTTCGACGAGTTAAATCCTTTGTTATTAGGAAGTGGGAAGGAACTATACGCGGTTTTTTCTCTAACTTTCAACTGATCGAAAGAGAAAAAACAGTAAAGGATCAAGAATGGTATCATTTTAAAGCCTTATTGGTTGCGGTTTGAATTGCAAAAGATTCAAACCGCAACCAATAAAGGCTGCGGTTTGAATCGATACGTTAAAGGCTGCGGTTTGAATCGATACGTTAAACCTTGTACTTAAAAAACACTCGACCGTGTTAAGCAAGAATGAATTTTGCTATCAATTTGTAGCACATCAAGAACTATTGAATTCTTTCGACGAGGTAAATCCTTTGTTATTGTTCCGACTTTCGATATGAAAGTAACGGAAAATTTGTGCTCGGGATGGGTTTTTTTTCTTCAGACGAATTTCGATTTTTTAACTAACTATTTTTAAATTTTGATATCATTCAAAAAGTATTGTTGTCCTAAACTCAAATTTGAAAAGATATTTCCCCTGTGATCATTTTTCGTAAATTAATAGGGGTTTAAAGAATGCCATTTTGGCCAGTTTGAGACAATTAACGCGCGATATATTTCGCGCTATTAACGCGGAAGCGGAGAGTTAATCCGTCTCAAAATCGTTTCAAATTGGTTGAAATAAGCCTATTTGCCTTAATTGATTTGTTACAAGGAGCTAAATCTGTCTTTTTGAACTTTATATGGCGTGTGCGGGGATGATTTTCATAAAAATATTCAAATTTAAAGAAAAAATTTCATTTTATTTTAATACATTTAATTTTTTAATGTTATTAGTGCTCAATAGACCTTAAAGGCAGTTGGAACATTCAGTTCTTCGCCCTGATCCGAGCAGTTTTGTTAGGATTTGAGAAGGAACTATACGCGGTTTTTTTCTCTAACTTTCAACTATTCGAAAAAAAAAAAACAGTAGAGGATCAAGTGCGGTATCATTTTAAAGCCTTCTTGGTTGCGGTTTGGATTCCAAAAAAATTTTTTTTAAATGTCTCGAGAAAACCTACTTGATGTGTATTATTTTGTTTCCTAGACTAAATTAATGTGTTTAAATTACGAGCAGAGAATACACCGTTTGGCCTCGTAATGCTGATTCAGCATAAAATATGCATTTCGTGATATAGCCCAAATTGATTTCACATTTTGTTTTGTACGCGGGATGGATTGCATTTTTATGATGGTAGTTGCTTAGATTACCGTTTAAATTCATTTTTTTTTTCAGTAAAATGCTGAAGTTTGAATGATTTCAGGCTATTCTCAAAGTTAATTTATGGAATCTCCAATATTTTTTTTCTACAAGCAAAAGTTATGATTCTGTGCGTGAAATCAATGTTAAACCTTTTCAATTTATTTTTGACAATTTCATAGGTTTTCTAATAAAAACAAAACAATTGCAGATAGATACGTTAAAGGACAGTCGGAACAATCAAGGCTTGCCATTGTAACAAGCAGTCGAATTGTTCACTTGAAGTTATTCGAGGAGAGACGCAATTATTGATCTTGTTCGCCCTTAGATTCATTCTAACTAAAAAATTATTCAAAAAAGCTGTAAATTGTAAAGCCTATGACTACATTTTTTCAGAAAAATTAATCCCGGGAGTTCAATTTTCATGAACATAATTTTTGAAAGGCGGCTTTTCTGAGTGTAAGTTACAGCTGGTGCATTATTCTAAAACATTTTTTGGAAAACTGTAGCCTAGACGGTACTGAAACAAAATTCTGGCCGTTGCGCACCGTTAATTTTATCAGGCTTTTCCTTTTCGTAGCATTTTTTCCATTTTTCCCGTTTTGATTTTGATTTGACCTATAAACTGTTTTGAAAAACTTGGATAAAAACAATCTAAGTTGGTTCAAACTTAGTCCCAGCTTGGTCAAAAGTTGATTTTAAAGTGCACTGTTTAAAACTGTGGAGCTGCCATTATTTGGTCAATTGGTATTAGAAGTGGCACAAAAACTATAAAATTTAACGAAGCATATGATAAAATGTGAGCATTAGTAATGAAAAAAGTGCAATGAATGAAAAACGGCGCTGCTCTTTTTAAAAGATTCTTGCTTAATATGGTTACATACTTTTTTGTAGAATGTCGTTCAATTGAAAAATTTGAGAAGCAATCCAAAAAAGTTGAAATGGCAGAATATCTGAAAAATGAACTACTGAACAGCGTCAGCTTTTTTGAACAGTTTAAAAGATTTTGATTGGTTTGGTTTTTTATCACACTCGGATTTTACGCAATGAAAAAAAAACTCGCCAAAAACGCTCAATGTGAACTTTAACCGTCTTCAGAAGAAAGAAAAAAATATATGTAACCTAGCCAACCACGCTCCCTCGAAATACTTTCCGTTTGATTCTATTGCCTAAAAAACTGACACCTAACTGTATAAATGTAACGGTATATTTGCTCATATTCGGTCGACCTTGTACTTAAAAAACACTCGACCGTGTTAAGCAAAAATGAATTTTGCTTCCAATTTGTAGCGCAATAAGAACTATTGAAGTTTTTGACGAGGTGAATCCTTTGTTATTAGGAAGTGGGAAGGAACTATACGCAGTTTTTTTCTCTAACTTTCAACTATTCGAAAGAAAAAAACAGTAGAGGATCAAGTGGTGTCATATTAAAGCCTTATTGGTTGCGGTTTGGATTCCAAAATTTTTTTTTAAAAGTTGCCTCTAGAAAACCTACCTGATGTGTATTTTTTTGTTTCTTAGACTAAATTAGGCTGAGGCAACGAATAGTTGAAATTGATTTTCAAGTTACTTACCACCGCCGAAGCACGCCATAATGAAGGCAGTGAGGGCGGCGAAACTGCTGATAATCATCGAAGTCGTAATGCGACACCAAGTCGGGTTGCCGAACGTATGCAGGTGGAACAATGCGAACAGCAACTCCATCACTGGACACCAGATAAAGATCCCTGTAGCACGGAAGGCGTGACAGAAGCGGAACGCCAGGGTTGCCAGCACCAGAAGGGCCCCACTTAAAACAAAACCCATGATGTTGAAAACCCGTTCGTGTAGCCCGATCGTCGAGAAATGTCCTTCATGAGGAAAGAAACTCCCAGGATAGTAATGCAGTAATGCATGCGGGGTTGCGTTCGAGTTAGGTAATATGTATCTTTTGAGGATACACACGGCAGGATTGGCTCCTAGAGTAACCATGCTGATTAGTATCATGCAAATCAAAATGGCATCCGCAACAACGAAAGCTGAAATTAGCATAATGTCAATCAAAACTCTCGGCTCAGGGTCAAACTCGTCACAACGAGCGATTTTTGTACTATTCATGGTGAATTTCAACTGAAAGCATCCCAGAAAAATAGACATGGTATTAAATATGATCCCAAAACCCACGAGAACTATTTGAACGACAATGACGGTACTGGAACTTTTGCCAACAGACATCAGGGTCAAGCAAACTACAATGACCATGTGAATTCCAGTCCAAAAAGGAAACCCAATGAACATCATAGCGTGACAATTCTTCACCGCAAAGTTCCCGCAAATAAACATGATTATCATGGGAATGAGAAGAATAGACGCTGCGATGGCGCTTGCCGCTCTGGTGTTGTAAAGAGGATCTGGAAACGGAGGTTGAACCGACCTCGCATTACGTGCATGTCTGCGCCGCCGACGTCGTTCCCGATCCTCATCAATTCGCCGTTGTTTCTCCTCGTTTACGACAACTCGGCATAATGGACACGTAGAAGCTCGCTCCTCCCAGTGGTCAAAACACTCTTGACAAAATCGATGTTCGCAGGGTAAAGTTATCGGGTTTTTTAACTCATCGGTGCAAATCGCGCAGTCTGTTTCGGTTTCACTCTGCGAATCGGCTCCAGTGTCCTCCTCCGAGTCGTCCTGATCATCTTTCGACTGGTTGTTGAATTCCACTTCTCTTGGAGATTTAATTTGGACAACTTCAGGCGGTGATTCTTTCGACTTCGGTGGGTTCGGTTTTGATGCCGGATTAGAAGGCGGTTTCTTGGCACAAACGGGACATAACTGGTCAGCCTTGAGCTTCCCTTGCTTCCTAAGCAACACCGGGTTGCATTTTGAACATACTGTATGAGCGCAAACAGGAAGTCGCTTTAGCCGAATGTTCTGGAACACTCTCAAGCAGTTTTGACATTTGTTGTCTAGTCTATTCGCTGGACCAGGCATGTTGTCGCATTTTGAGCCGACCAATTTTTGACAACTGTCCTCGAAAGTTTTTGTCTGTAAAGCACAATCTCTTTTTTGACCATAAGTTTACTGAATTATCAAATTATGAATTCATTGCTTAATCTGGCCGCGCAAAATAAATTTTGGTGAACAATCAGGTCAAATTATTTTAGACTTAAAAAATAGTGAATTAAGAAAATTGTGCGTACAAATGATTTGTGTACATTGCACAAAAACTGCATGAAACTTTTGAAACGCATAAGAGCATGCTACGTCAAACAAAAATCTTTTTTTTTTCTGTGAGATCGGCTTTTTACTTCAGCACATACAAATTCATGTGTTTAAATTACGAGTGATTCTGAGCTTTCATGCTGTTACCATTAGTTTTCTAGTTCATGCTTCATCACACGAAGAAGGTTGATTTTTGGCAAATCGCTCCTCGCAGACTTTTTAGAGGCTTGCGGAGCTCAATTGTGACAAGTTACGTACGCTTTCTGAATGTGCGTCATTATAGTATGTTTTACTCTGTAACACTTAGAAACTGTATTTTTTTGTAGGTTGAAGTACCCTCCTTTCTCTCCACAGAAAGATTTGACCTTATGAATTTTTGGAAGGATTTGATTTTTAAAAAATAATTTAGTCCGTACGCGGTTCCCCCCAAAACTAATACATATTGCGCCAAAAGCGCCTTTAGAAACGGTTCAAGGTCAATCAGCTGAAAATAAATGGCGTAAAACAGTATCAAAAGGAGACCTTTTCGTGGTCAAAAAATCAACTTCCTGCCTCCCCAACCCTTAAATCTGCTTAAGTTTGCAATACAAAAAAATATGAAAAAAATTGTGATTCTAAGCAGGGGCGGATTTAGGGGGGCGGGGGGCGGATGCCCCCCCCCCTCAGGGATTCGACCCCCTGCCGACCCAAAGGGTCCCCCCTTTGATACTTTTTCAGAAATCCATTTTTGGCTGACCGACCCTAAAATTTTTCTAAAGGCGCCTTTGGCGCCAATATATACTAACTTTGAGGGGGAGCGCGCGCCAAAAAAAACGCGATTTTTTTGTCAACATTTTTCAAAAAGTGCCCAAAAACGGCTTTTTGACTGTTTTTTCAAAAATTTGCCTGCGGCGCTTAAAATTTTGCCAAAATAGGGGCAAAACAGTGCTTTGGGAGAGCTCGAAAAATCAATTTGGTCGACCTAAAAAAAAAGGTCGTCAAAATTTTGGAAAATTTTTTGAAAATCCGCCACCCCTCCCTCGAGAAAATTCTAGATCCGCCCCTGATTATAAGGTTTTTTATCGATCAATTTAGCTGCTTTTTTCACGAATTCAGAGACATGTTTAAAGAGATCCTTCTATCACTACTAGCTCTTTTTGTGTTCCCCTCTCAAAATTTGAATTATTCACGGCAGCGACGGATCTAGGATTTTCTCAGGGGGGTGGGCAGAGTTTCAAAGAAATTTTTGACATTGTTAGGACCTCGAATAAAACTGAGTCAATCAGCCCCCCTTTAAACAACTTAAGATAAGGATAAGAAATATAAGCAAAACGCATGAAGAATTTTTTTGCATCAATTTGAATTTTATTTCACATCCGCATAAATATATACACCCCACCCCCTATTGACAAATGTAAACTAGTATGAAATATCCTTCACTGTATTGCTAATGCACATTCTTCATAGAATATTCCAATGACGGAATTTACTTGGACAATGTTTCCACAGCCCTTCTTACTTAAATGGACTATACACTCACTATTTTTCATTCCTTGCAGTGAATCACCCCCATTGAAGGGAAAATATTTTCCCACTGACTAGTATACTTGTAGTATACTTGTATACGATACTAGTAATCGACATCTGTGATTTGCAGGTATCAAAAGAAATTCATCTCACTGGAAAAAGTAATTTCACTAGTGAAAAATAGGCTGAAAGTAAGTGATTCAGATATTTTAATGCCTACTTCTTATAAAGTTTTAAGAAAGCATCAAATATTGAATTGAAAAATGATAAAATCAATAGCAACTAGCTGAAGATTATGCGATCAGCATCAAAAATAGGGGTTCTAAAATAGTAGCGAAGGGGAGACTCTTTGGAAAAAACTAGCAACCAGAATTTGAGATGAGGCTCCACTCGGCACGCTACTCAGTAGGGGCTAACGAACTGCTTGGCTTCAATATAATCGGGAAACCTCGCAGTAATTTTATTTTCGTTGACGGAAATATTGCCATCAGACGCTCTTCTGTTAGAGCCTATAAGCTTTCTGGATTGTCAATTGGACCCTAGCTTTAAATAATATTTTTTTACAGCTTTTGTGGTTCAAAGTGTGCGAAAAATTTTTAAAATTAGTGTTGATTCATCCAAAAAATGGATATTTCAAACTACTGTTGAAATATTGTTCCGACCATTGAAAATGGGGAGGAACTTTGTATTCGGGTATTTTTTTAGTTTTTATTTTTTTTCCACGCAAAATCAGGTACCACAAATAATCATCGGACTGATTGGGTGATATATCATATTAAAGCCCTTACAGTCGTGATTGGAACAAGATAAAATTTTTCAAAAAAAAATGATTTCCGAACAACGAGAAAAACCGGTTTAAAATCTTTGATTTTTTTCTCTTATTTCGAGCGAATAAAGTGAGCGAGCAGTCTTGTTTTAAGTGCTTAAAAGCCTACAATAGCTTCATTTGAAATGAAAAAACTTAGTTTTACTCGAGTAACGTTAGTTTATTTTGCGTATTTCAGAGCATTTTTGGAATCTGAATTTTCAAAAATTCAAAAAACTGCAAAAACTTGAAAAAATTTTAGAAAGTTTTTGTTTTTTGTTTTTTTTGAAGTAATTTATCTACAAAAATTGTTTTTTTCATTTTGCTTTTTGTATTATGTCTGTTGAATCTACTTAATTTCCAGTTTTTTGTTCAGCTCATTTTATCGCACCACGCCGACAAAAAGAAACGAGAAAACTTTGTTGTATTTTTCTAAGACTGTGGTCGGAAGATTCTGTTTTACTTGCGCAGTAAACGGCTATCTTTTTCAAAATATTTATTTTCCTGCATTGTTGGACCGGGAAGAAATAGAAATTAAGCTGCCAAATTATGTTGTCATGGTTTTAAAAGTACTTGAGGAATAATAATGAAGTTATTATCGATAGTCAGCTTTAATCTAATTCGTACCCGCTGTAAGTCACTACTGATGTAAGCTAACAACTAGGATTCAATGTGAAATTGGCTCTGCAGTACTAGCAAGGGCATGCAAATTTTGCAAGAATATTGCTAGAGCCTCTCGAGAATCTTGCATATTTTGCATTCTCAATTCAGAATGGAAATCTTGAAAGAATCTTGCAAAAATCTTGCAAGTTTTACATGACCAAACAGTTTTTTGTACAAAAATAATTTCATTAGTTTTTCCAAAAAAACTAAATCAACGGAAATCTATATGAAACCAGTACATAAGATTTTTGCGTTGGTCACTTCAATATTTCCGTTTCTTTATCCACGCAAAAATAACGGACGATTTATCATATATGCTTTTCTGGCAAACATCTGAATTTATAGATTTTTACTTGCGTTTTTGCAAGTAACCTATTATTTTATAGTTAAATAACGGGAAAAACGACCGATATTCAACGCTTTTGACTTTTTTGAACTATGCATGAAATCTACCTGTACTATCTTGAAAACTGTTTGAAAAAAAATTGTATACAACTTTAAAAAAAACGACTTTGTATGTAATCGTGAATTTTTCTTATGGTTCGTTCGTCGTAGGGAAGCATAATTCAGCAATCTGTGAAACTTTGTAATTTAAATTAGAGATTGGAGATACTTTAAAAAGCAATGAACTTATCGCAAACAGTAAAAATAAATTACAACTATTTCATGGCAGAAGCAAAAACTTGCTTATTTTTTTTTACAAAATGAAAGCAAATCTTGCAAGGTTCTTGCAAAAAGCAGGAATTATGAAAATTCCTGCAAAATTGTTTGCCAACTTTGCATTCGGAGGACACTAGGTTACAATGCTTATGGAAGAAAAATCTTATTTGCGAGTGTTAGCTGAAAAAAAAATGAGATGTAGTGAGGAAAAAAACATTGAATGAGTTGGTTGAGTTATCTCTTAAATTTATGGTAAAAATTTTTTACGATACGGAGTATTTTGCATTTCATTAGTGAAAACAAAAACAATAAGCGAAAACGCTCATAACAAAAAAAGGCAACAAATTTTGATTACCCAGTTGCTTATGTTCAAGACATAAACTCCTGGTTCGACAAAGTTTGCCACTTTTTTGTAGGAGAAATTTAGCTTTTCATTGTTTTGGTCTAATGGCATGCAAAAAATTTTGTATAAAAAACTGCCAGTGAGAGGTTAGCAATTTTAAAAAGGTACATTAAAAAGAAGATTTAAAACTTTTAATAAAAAATCCTGAAAATATACTTTTATCATCCCAAATTGCGACAAAGAAAAACCCATTTTACACAGAAAAACCTACACATATGCCATGTTGTCAAAAACTTCAAAGAAAATTGAGGGAAAAAGACAGAAGGACAAAGCAGTATTTCTTGAAATTTTTTGTCAATATTAAGCCGGAAGAGTCAAGCGATCTAAGAAAAAGATGGCGAAAAAATCATTTAACCGAAACTTTATTTCGATTAAACGAGAAAACTTTAACATTCCAAGCTAGATTATTTTTTTTGGCATTTTATAGTTTTTTGGCAATTTAATAGGATTGATTTGTGAAATGTTTGTGCCGCTATGTATGACAATTTTTGTAAATAAAAATACGAACGCAGGCATTACGCTCGACATAACCCTCACAGGCTCAGAAGATTATTTAATCTTTGAATTCTGGCAAAAACTTTAAAATTTTAAACTTTGAAATATACTTTGTTAATTTTGCTAAAAAGATTTTTTGAGTGGTTAACAAATGCATCTTAAACTTGAAACCCAAGTATTTGTTCTGATTTGCTAGTTCACAAAATAAACTTCGAGTAAACTTAAACTTTTAAAGTTTTAAAGAAAAAAGCTGAAGTAAGAGCAACTATGCAAATCCGATTGTTGAGCTGGCCAGCATTTTGGTTTTCGATATTTGAAGCTCAGAATTTTTCCTAAAAACTTTTAAAATCAAAAGATCAAACTTTTGAACTGACCTACAATTCATCGTTGTATCTTATTGTTTTCGTCAGTTTGTTTTCTAAGTTTCAGCGCAAAAAAAAAACAAAATTTTTTAGTTTAAAGGCACTCAAAACTACTTAAAATCTTGCCAACACAATTTCAGCAATGTTTCTTCAATCTACAAACTTTCCAAATCTACAAACTTATTTCAAAGTTACTATTGGACTGTGTAATTTATCTTTTTGTTTCTATTTATCCAAAACCATTGCTTAAAAACCGCTTCAGCTGCTTAAAGTCTTATATTTGAAACGGAGATCCAACTTTTGCGTTCTTCACAATGAAACACCCCTAAAGAAATTGGCTGTTTTGAAAAAATTCATTTTGAAGAGCACTGATTTTGAGAATAAACGCTCTAATCCAGTTTTTTGGGGCGTTTTAGAAAATTATGACTCGGTTCATAAAATGAATTTTTCTCAAAAAATGCTATTCATAAATTATCATTTTCCGAATTGAAATCAAGCAAGCTAATTGGTCATATTTCTTTTTTGTTCGGCTCAAACGTTAACTCTCAAGGCAGCGGATATTAAAAAAACTGATTTTGTTTTTTAGTAAACTTACTCACGGCACTTTATACCGAGATTCAAGCTTTCAGGATAAATTTGGGAGAATTTAGGGATAAGTATCAGAGATGGGGAAACTGTGCACACTTTTTTGAACCCAACGGTAGTTTTTCCAAAATAAGCACCATTTTTAGGTTGCAGTTCAAAAATGCACTTTTGTCGGAAAAGAAAATTCTGAAGATGTATCAAATAACTTCAGAATTTTGTGAATTGTAAGCATATTTCGCGCAAACACGCTTTTTTAGTTCTTCTGTTGTTCTTTCGTTTTCTTTGATCATTCTGACAAAACTTTATCATGTTTAAAGATTTGTCACTACATTCCAGAGACCTAAAAACAACGAATTGTGCGCCTATCCAGTGAGAGGCTATTCTCATGGGCGAAGGAACTATTGAACAAAAATCTCATGGGCGAAGGATCGAAAACAATAATAGACGAAAGACAATTATTAAAATGAATTAGTTGCCTTTTATTTAAAAGGAATTAAATGAAGCAATATTTTGCTTCTTTTATAACGAAACCCTTGAAATATGAAGTTTGTTCCAATTCACCAAAAACTAGGTGATTTGCCAAGATTAAACAATTCGTGTTACATTTTGCATCATATATAAAATATTCAAAGCGCAAATTTGGCCAAATTGGCAAACTTTGAACTCTCAGAACTTAACCAAAAAATTGCTACTGAGGTATTTCTTTTGTTAGGATTTGGTCTGATTAAAAAACCACGCAAAAATATATAATCTTTATTAGAATTTTCTTAGACTGAGAATCACTATCTTAACATTTGGATAAAGTATTCAAGCATCTGAAGATTTTCAACAGAACATCGCAACAACAGCGCCAACATATTTAAAAAGAAGGTTGCAGAGGCACCGAGAAAATTTGGCAAAAATAATTGTTTTCGACCGGTGCTCATCACCGCGCCATATTCAGAGTTGATGATACTGGTTAAAAAAAAAGACATTGCAGTTTTTACTACTAAATTCAAATGACTTGAATCAGCCACCAAAACACAAAGTATCGAGCAAAAACTGTGCACGCTTGCTCGAAAATGGCAAGAAAACAAATCTGTGAACAAAACTGAAATTCCAAACATGGCTATCCACAGACAACTATGACTCTCGTACGACAGAACTAGTCCTTTCACCTATTGCTACAAATGATCTGATCTCCCCAAAATTTGGACGAACGTTCCTTTTTTCCAAAAAAAAATTCTTTTCTTCATAGACCAAGCCAAAATGAACTGATAATTGCATCACGGGTACAGGAGCGACAATTTAACAAGTATAAAATTATCAACAAAAGTATTTTATTGCTTGTTTTTAAGCAAGCGATTGGAGTTGGTATCTGAGCTATATAATAACCGTTAAGTAATAGATGAACAGTTGAACAATTTTTAGACTGGAAAATCATGTCTCATAAGCGAAAAAAAAATTTATTAGACCATTTTTCACGAGACAATCAATTTTTAAGAAATGAATAGGAATCCGAATCACAATGAAATGGACATTATTACGCTTGACCATTTACTAGCGTTTTCGTTGTAAAAATTGTAGTTTAGAGCTAAAATTGAGAAAACACCATAATTAGCAAAGCAAATATTTGCATAATTAGCTTTGTGAAGTAGTCGGTAAAAAAACTCGGGTAAATTCCTTATCCGGAGCTCTGACTAACAAGCAGGAAGAAAACCTGAACTACTTTGCAAAATCAGATGCTTCTGTTAATTTACGGGAAAAGAGAAGGCATTGAAAATTCCCGATTTCTGTTCACAAGCAGTGCAACTGAAACCAATGAATCTAAAATCAAAAGTCTGAGATGGAGCAGATACTGAAAACAAAACACATGAATGCTAATTCAAAAAATAATTTGGAAAATTTTATCCAATTAAGTAATTTATGATTGCAGTATTTTTGCCAACAAGATCAAGAGTAACAAAGGTCATTACCTTGGGGTGCTCTCAATATATTCAAAGACGTTTTTATTTTTGTACATAATTTTCTGGGGACTTGTATTTGAGGATTTTTTTAAGTAAAAAAACAATATTAGTGAAAAACGGTGTCCCACTCTTTAACCCAACGCTAATTAACTCCCATGTTCACATCACCTAATTAAAACCCTGCAACAAGACAACCCCACAATAGTTTAACCCTTATATATTGTCTATAACTTGTTTCAAACTTAGTCCTCTAACAACATTAGTAGTATTCCAATTAAGTTTACTAAATGAAGCCAGATAAGTCATTCTTAATTCATTTGATGCCTGTAGCATCTCAAAATTATTGCTGTTCGATTGACTGAAGACATAATCTTTCATTCACGCATTTAAAACAGAGACAACCAACAAAATCAGTTCGAACAGCACAACGCATGCGCAAGCAATGAGAACAGGTTTTTATTGTCTCCTCAGCATCCAGAAATTTCGAAATACCCGAATTATTAAAAACTTTTGTAAGATTTGACAGAAGACAAAATGATAACAAAAAATTTATTCCATTCGGTGACACGGAAAGGCTACGTGTGCTCAAAAAATCAAAGTTTTTTGGTTGGTTGACGGAGCCTTCAAGTTAGTCCTAGAATGTTTTATCAACTTTACTCTATACATGTTAGTCTTTCAGAAATAGCCCCGCCAGCATATATGCCTTCTTACCTAAAAAAAAAAACGGAAGAAACATACCATCGTTTCTTAGAATTCCTAGAAAATATAATCCCTGACAGTAGAAAAAAGTTTGCTGGATTTTGAGCAGGCCGGTATTCAAGCGTTTTGGGAGGAAAACTGGTCCTGGATGATTTTTAATTTTTCTCAAAATTATATGAGAAAAATTGCGGAACTCGGACTAAAAGAGGAGTACGGAACAAATCACGAGTTTGCATTAGCTCTCAAAAAGTTAACCCCACTGTCTTTCAAAAAAGAAGGAGACCTTTGTCTTTTGAAAAAGTGCAGAATACTATGCATGTTTACGAAGAAAAAATTGATTTGCAGTTTTTCGCTCTTTTGCAACCTCAAGCTAAATATTTCTTCTTTGTATATCTTTTTAAGTTAAAATTTTAGTTATCAATTAAATCAAGCCAGTGCTAGTTAATTATACGATTCGTTCTAACCGCTGTGCGACACTCAAAAATTTCTCAAAAACTTGTATGACAAGGTTGCAAGATACAAGCCATATTATTTTCAATTCTCGTCGGTTTAAATGACTACCAATTTGCACACACTAAAAATAGAGGATAGATGAAAAAATTCATGAGCCAAACTAGACTGACACGCCAAAAACAATACTCCTAGAATGTTTCATCAACTTTACTCTATACTTGATAGTCTTTCAAAAATAGCCCCGCCAGCATATATGCCTTCTTACCAAAAAAAACGGAAAAAAACATACCATCGTTTCTTAGAAGCCCTAGAAAATTTAAGCTCTGACAGGAGAAAAAAGTTTGCTGGATTTTGAGCAGGCCGGTATTCAAGCGTTTCGGAAGGAAAACTGGTCCTGGATGATTTTTAATTTTTCCAAAAATATATGAGAAAAATTGCGGAACTCGGACTAAAAGAGGAGTACGGAACAAATCACGAGTTTGCATTAGCTCTCAAAAAGTTAGCCCCACTGTCTTTCGAAAAAGAAGGAGACCTTTGTCTGTCGAAAAAGTGCAGAATACTATGCATGTTTACGAAGAAAAAATTGATTTGCAGTTTTTTGCTCTATGGCAATCTCAAGCTAAATAATTCTTCTTTGTATATCTTTTTAAGTTAAAATTTTATTTATCAATTAAATCAAGCCAGCGCTAGTTAAAAATATGATTCGTTCTAACCGCTGTGCGACACTCAAAAACTTGTATGACATGGTTGCAAGATACAAGCCATATTATTTGCAATTGTCGTCGGTTTAATTGACTACCAATTTGCTCACATTAAGAATAGAGGAAAGATGAAAAAATTCATGAGCCAAACTAGACTGACCAAAATTTTGATCAATCCAAAATTGGTTTTTGTTCTTTGCAACCAATTGCGAACTTTTTAATCAAATTTGTGACCTGTATAATTGAAGAAAATTATTTGTACACCCATTCACCCTCAAGGTCTCACCCAACATCGATTTACGAGTACCCAGCAAATGTAGGCCGTGATGGCATCCACATCTCCCTTTACAGAAATGATTTCTTTATTTGACTTTACCATAGTCGGACGGCGCGTTTTTTTCTCCTTGTGGCCATTAAAAAAAGTTTACAATTCAACGACAGCGTCCGCAATAGGGTTGTCTGATACAAAACTAGTTCAGGCTACACTAAATTATTTTTCGATGGCTTAGCTCTTGCAGCGTTCTTTGAACCGAAGAATTAGGCTACTCTGCCTACACACTCATATCAATTTTTTAGGCACAGAAACTGAACAAAACAGAAAAAATTCTCCTGCAGGAAGCACCATACCACCATCCCTGTGACACTATTAAATCCACAACAGCTGAAGAACACTTTAAAATAGAAACAGCAATGGCTGACCTCCGGTTATACACTAATGGAAAACACAGGTCGCCGTGGTTCATTTAGTTCATTTGAAACAAATTTTTCCGACCTTACCAAGAGTGTATGAGGATTCAACCTATTAAATAACTATCAAAACCTGTTAGCAGAACTCTAAACAAGCTAACTATAAACAAAAACAAATGCCTTTAAAATTTACACTTGCTGTTATGCCAAATGAACTGTCTTGCAAAGGAGAGAGGCGAAGGAAAGAATATGTTAGTTAAAGGCCGAGAAAACAGTACCAGAAGTCGGAATTTGATGATACACGCCAAGAAAAAAACAATTCGTTTAATTCAAATCTAGTATCATAATAATTCTATTTTCAAGCCAAAACTTTACAAAGGTTTACAATTTAGTTCGGTTTGGGAGAATACGCAATCAAAATAAGATGGCCAAAAAAATACTGAAACAAAGGGATGAAAAGTTACCATAGCTTACTTCAAAAATGTTCATTGTCATAAATATAGATGTCTCTTATTTTAAGAAAAAAACGAGTCCAAATGTTCATTGGTAGTTGTTAACGCTTCAAGAAGAATATTTACATCCAACTGTAAGAACTTATTATACAATGTTGTGTGTTCTGAAGATTAGCCAGAATAACATAAAAATGACTCCCACTACCAATGGTGCGCAATTTTACTGTCAATAAAACTAGCATATGGTGACAATGTAACACAAATGTTATGCAGAGGATAGCAAGGCATTTTTAAGAGTTAAAAGTTTATATAAAATTTTTGAAAACAGCTTTGAATATCAGAAAAACTGATTTCAACTCGTCAACCAAAATGAACTTCATAATGAATTATTAAGAAAGTAACAAGACTGCTCGTATCAGGGCGAAGCCCTGAATGTTCCGACTGCCTTTTAAGGTTTTATGGAGCAGTATTAACATAAAAAAAAATTGAATGTAATAAAATAAAATGAAAAATTTTTTTTTCTAAAATTTGAAATTTTGTTTGAAAATCATCCCCCCATACGCCATATAAAGTACAGAAAGATAGATTTAGCTCCTTGTAACAAATCAATTAAGGCAAATAAGCTTCTTTCAACCAATTTGGAACGATTTTAAGACGGATTAAATCTCCGCTTACGCGTTAATAGCGCGAAATATATCGCGCGTTAATTGTCCCAAATTGACCAAAATGGCAATCTTTAAACCCCCATAACTTTACGAAAAATGATCACAGGTGAAATATCTTTTCAAATTTGAGCTCAAGACAACAATAGCTTTCGAATGATATAAAAAAATTCCGTCAAAAATGGCTAGTTAAAAAGTCGAAATTTGTCTGAAGAAAAAAAAAACCCACCCCGAGCACAAATATTCCGTTACTTTCGTATCGAAAGTCGGAACAATAATGGATAGCGAAACCAGTCACTTAAGACGCTTCTGAACACTGTCCTTTATGACAAGAATTTACTGGAATTTACTGGAGTCAAAAATTTGCACCACTGTGATCAGTTAATCCAAATAACCCTCAAACGAAAACTCAGTTTGGCTATTTGGGGTTATAGTACTTAAAATATGGTTGGGAGCCGGTCAACGTTCCCCTCACATTAACAGGAACTGCAAACTTAAATCCTACACATGCCCTGTTCTGGGCACAGGCAGATGACCAACTTTCTGCATTATCTTATCAGAGATAGTTTTGCCAATCTCACCCGCATTTAAGAAAAGTGAAAGCAAATCGATTATAATGGATTTTCGTGGCCTAAAATGTTGTAAATACAATCGATTCCCATGTTACGTTCAGACAACAAAATTGGACTAAAAATGGAATTAAATCCATTTTTGTCGCCAAAACAAATTGCATTATAATTCATGTCGAATCCATTATAATGGATTTTACAATAAGTAGGAAATCACATT
>NC_087068.1:43235579-43428079 GCF_963678635.1 Symsagittifera roscoffensis
TATTCAAATTTTGACAACCATGGTCGAAGAACGCTTGAGGGGTGATTTCTCTAAAATGAGCAAAACGTTCTAATCAAGGCTTTATGAACAAAAGGAAGTGATTTATCCGGAAAACAAGGACCCACTAGTTAGCGCGGATTTTAATTTAAGGGCAGTTGAGACAAAAAGCGTGGGTGTAATAGGGTGAGGCGGGATCCAGAACCTGCATCTACCAGGTTGCCTTGACCAAAAGCTAAAGAGAAATAAAAGACCAACGAAAAAGAGTGTATAACTAGAAAAACTTATAGCACCCTTAAATTTTACTAAAAAAAAGACAAAAAATTCAATAAAAACCGTGAAAAATCAAAAACTGCGAAAAAGACAAAAGTGGTTTTTGACGGGATGTAATCTGAGTTTTTCATTTAATGTTGCATCAAGTTTATTTATTGCATTTCCGATTAACAGGTCAGTTTTGCTCGCGTTGCTTATTGGGCACCCTCACTGGAGTGATGTGCGAGTATACTTAGCACGACAATGTTAGTTTTCCAAGAGTGGCAGGCTGTGCCAGAGCACTACTACAAGAACTCTGAGATCACGCTGAAAAAAAAATTGGAATCGTTAGATTAGAAAAAGATCAGATCTGTGATAGGTTTGGTTTGGACGGCTAATTTGTAACATGCTTTTTTTACTCATTTTCTCGCACGCGGGGAGGAAAAACTGAGGAAGGAACAAGAGGAAAAAAATGCTAAATATTTACAATTTTTTTAAGACCCAAACAACCCTGATTTTGGTCGTAATCTAACAAATTTTGACCAATCATTTTTTATCAAAATTGGCTTTGGAAAACGTATCTGCGCATAGGTTGACGTCACAATTCACTCCTTTAAGCAACAAACAAACAAAAAATAAATTTCAAGAAATTTCAGTGTAAAATTTGCAAACTTGATTTTTGTAACGCGCTAAAAAGTTGTGTTAATTATGGTTGATAAAAAATCCTTTGACAGAAAACCGGGTTTCTAACAACCCATCCCCACAAAAACCGTGCGACTTGAGCTTAAGAGCATTTACTTTGAAGAAAAAAGGATTTGGATGATCAAATCGATTACTTTTTCAAAGTTTTTTTTTCTGAACCAAATTGTTTTAAGTAGTATCAAAAGCTTTTCTAAGAGATTTGTAATTAACACTTAATAAACCAACGCTGATTGCGGACATCGTTTCGCCTAACCGTTTTTGTTGACAACTCGAAACCACACAGTCGATTGGGATGTTTTTGAAAGGTAAATCAATTTTTTGCCTGAATTTTTGACCCAAAACTGTTTTCGGTTATTAAATTTGAGAATTTATTTGCTTCAAAATTTTTCTGTTGGAGAATCCTACTCACCAATTATTTTCTCCGATGACCGTAATAATTTTAAAGGAGGGTTGAATAACTCACCCTGGCTTGCTTAAGCTTGTTTGAACGCTAGGAAGAACGTTGTCCGCAAAAACAAATTAGTTTTTCGCAAACTTAAGAGTATCCTCCAGATACACTCCAAAGACGGAAGTAACACCTGTTTATCTGTCGGGATTGTTTGAGGAGTCGCATGCGATTTTTTTTCTGGTTCAGGTGACACTGACGTCTTGGTTGCTGACTTTAGTAAAGAACCATATGAGAAAGCATTCAAAAAAGTTAGACTTTTCCTGACCGAGTTTGGTCTGATAGATTTCAAGCGACCTCTGTTTGCCCACAAGAATGGAGTAACGACCAGATGGCAGAGAGGAGGCAGTGTCTAGGGAAAACAAGAAGATACGAAAATCTTTTATGGAAGAAGACATAGTCGAGATTTTTGAGGCTAGAGACAGAATCAGGAGCTTGAGCTTGAGTGTGACATTAGATTTAAAATGTGACAGCTATTCTTTTTTTATAACATATCTTTATTACATCAAAATTTGCATAATAAATTTTTGATTGGGCTGATTGAAAAATCAAAAAGCTTCTTACATGAGCAGGTAGATGCCAAATTTAATTGCTGTTTGGCTTTAACTTGACAGTTTCATACTGCTGTGACTTTTGGGAAAATAGATATTTTAAATATGCGTCGAACTTCTGTAAATGACCACCGGCACTATCTCAATTTTTGTTATTCTGTAGACTCACTGAAGTAAAAACAACGCGCGATAATGACATCGACCCTTAGTTCGGGTAGTATCACCAGTCGGTCATTGGAAAGAAGTTTGGTTCGTTTCGGTTCAGATTGAATTTTTTTAAAATTCGAATTGACCCTTTCGTCTCAACCGAGGAAAAAAAGCAACTGAGTGAAAACTGAGAAAAAAGAAAGAGTCAGAAGACAGGTCAACCCAATTAACAATAACAATAAGAAGCTCAGGAAAAGAACTGCTGTCGAAGCACTATTCGCAGTTTGCCTATGTTTCTGGAGTAGAGCTGTTTTGTTTCTGAGTTAACATTTAAAGAAGGGTTACGAGAAGCCCAACAGAAAAGCAAGAGCTTCAAGTTCAAGTGACCAACTATAAAAACTAAATGGAGAAGCATGCAAAATAATTGACTTAACGGTTTAAATTTACTCTGGTATTATAAAAATACTTGAGACTTCACATTACAACTTTCTTGAGTCATATTTAATTTTCTTGAAAACATTACCAAAAATGAAACCAGACATGTTTTGTAGATTCTGCGAGCTTCTGAAGTTTATTACTTGACAGCAATTTATCTGGATGTGTTGAGGTAAAGCAAGTCTTAGGTTGATCCATCTGAAATGAATCAAATAAAAACCAACTAAAAAAGACTAAAAATAATGACTTAAGGTCCCAACCATGTATTTAATGGCATTCGCGTGATATAGATAATTTTAGACATGGCATGGGGCGTGCTTTTTTAAATCTATAGTGGGGGGTTTTTTCATAAGGGTCTTTAAGTTGTAACGATCCCAAAATTCCGTGTCATGTGTGAACTTCCAATTGGTCCTACTGATTAAGAAACAAAAGCACAAATAATTGTGATCCTGAGCCAATGGTAGTAGAGCTAATTTTCTTAGCCTCATATGTGACTTGATTGAACCACTACTAGATCTGATGATTACTTTGACTTTGAAGCGAAATTGAAGAAAAATGAAAGTTGCAATAGAGTCTAAATTACACAGAAATAAATAATGTTGGACAATAATTCATGACATATCGATGACATGTCGAACTAATAAGCCATACATGAAGAAGTCAGCAGGAATGGGTTTCTAATTCAATGGACAGTCAAACTGCATTCCAACGGGAAAATTGCTTACCCTTGATGTGTTTATAAGGCCTCAGCCAGAAATGGGTCTATCTCGGAAATTATGGGAACCGCAGAAGTATGATTTTGACCTTGTTGATGCCGTCATGCCGCCGGTCCATGGTTTGACCGTGGGAAAGATAAGTTCTTATTTTTGGATTGCAGTGTTCATTGTAAAATCCTTGCTTGTTTTGCAAGATGAGTAGTTCTAGGGATCTACAGGGAATCAAAAGCACTTCTATTGAAGAATTTTTCTGGGCAGGAACAGAGAGTATACTTCTTTTTACTTATAATACGCTCAAAAACTTATATGATGTTCAATTTTCCGAAAACGCGCCTTTTCACTATGAATTGACTTTTCCAAGTAGGTGACCTTAGATTTCTCTAGTAACCTTAAATATTCACAAAGGATAGCGTTGCTAAATCTTGATTTTTTGTTGAACAGTATGCACATTGTGGTGTTCCGGGTAAATTTCAAAGGCTAGCTTTGCAAATTCACCGTGATATAACTTTTGAACAGTATCATTTGCTAAATTTTTTGGAAGAATGACAGAGATTGCATTTTCTGACTGCCAACAAGGTTTCTAACAAGTATTTAGCTTCCGATTCATGTTTAAGTTTTCAAAAACTAAGATGGTGTAACAGGAGAGTTCTGAATATTTGCACGAAATGGAATTTGTTATGACGTCACTCACAGACAATCTTGTTTTTGTTTTTTACCACGGTAATCAAAAAGTATCATAGTAACCGAGGTTACTGTCAGGAGTTCCTTCATCACATATTTCAGTCAAGAGCCGAAAAGTTTTTAGAAATGGAAGTGATCATGACAAAGGAGTTTATTAGTTTTGATTTGTTTAAAATTAAACTCGGTACAGGTTACGTTTTTTCAGTAAGAACAAGCAACTCGACACGAGAAAAAAAACTGAATATATAAATACATATTTTAAAACAAATAAAAAATTTCGTCGAAATTTTTTTTAGCCGAGTACGCAAGCAGCGTTACCAGAGAGACTATTTGTTTAAAAAACTGCCTGCCCGGGGTTCCTCAGTACATATACTTAGGTTCCTACAAAGCTTGTTCAAAAAAATCCGTGCTGGGGTCGGCCGCGTCCTGAATCTAATTGCTAGCGGTTGAAAAAATATCCAAAATCTACAAAGTCTTTATACTTATCGACTTATAGCTGTTTCGCTTCATCGGCAGCCGTACCAGGATTGAAAACCGACCCCGTATGATTCCTATTGGGGGCTAAGTAGTCCACTACCGTTACATCCCACAAAAGCACGAAAGCTGCTTACTAACAGCCCATGGAAGTCATCTGATCGCTTCCGATTGGTCCTGTAGAGAAATAGTGGCGAAAGCAGAAGGAGTGTGAGTAAAAGATAGACTCTGCTTTTTAAGGGCATTCAGGTTTGAATGGCTAGAGAATTTCCTTCCACCTTTGAGGCAAGAAAGGCCATGCCAACCATCTCCGGTAACGTCTTTTTCGCTTACGCATTTGTGCTGTTCGCTATTTTTAGAGACTAATCGAAGACCTTTTGGGATTCTGACTTGTTGGTTTGATAGTTATAATCATAGATTTTTGCACGGTCAATCATTAGGGGCCCAAACTATGTTTGGAAGCATTGAATCTTTTACCTCCGTTGTTTTGAGTCTTAGAATCAAGTGTGCAGCTTCGCTGTCAAAAATTGGTTCTGTCCACTTTTTTGACGTTCGATTTCTGGAGCCATGTTGACTTTTCCAAGTTCGAACCACCGTTTAAGCGTAATATTGTAGGTACCATCCTCATGCTCAAAAAAATATATCGCTCCTGGCATTTTTCGCTCCTTCTGCTGAGGCTAAGAAAGCGGGTAAAGCTAGAAGACGAGATAAAAAAAACACCCAAGTCAACTTTGGCTAAAGGGATAACTGCCTGTAAAAACTGGCTGTTATCTAATTTTTCATTAGTGACCTAGCATAAAGAGTTTGTTTAGTATTTTGTCGTAGCGTTCCAAAAATTCAGTCTGCAAAAAACAAGGGCTCGTACGCAAAAAAACACAGGAGTTTTGGCATGGAAAAGCAATTTTATAGGAAGCACAAACCATAAGGGGTGTCTGGTTTGTCAAGGACATCCGTGATTTTTTCAAGCTTCCAATTTTTTTTGTCGGACAGTTCTTTCCGAGAATGTTCCAAAATTGCTGATTCTAGTGTAAAAAGCTCTTTTTTGTTTTTGCTTTTGGAGCATACTTTTTGAAATCGAAATGAAATTGAATTAGAATGTTTAGTCGTGGTCGGTCCCCGAAAAAAAAAAGCAAAGTTTGCACTTTTCAGTGTTTAAGCTCAGGCCGTAAGTTTGTTGATTTCAGAATGTTTTCAATGTCCCGGATTACTACGTTGTGGTTGTCGGCGAAAATTCCATCATTTAAATACCAGATGATAAATTTTGACTCCGGCTATTTGACTAGTGTCTGAAATGCTTTGTGTATTGAACTTAGTGAACTGACTGTATTATGACTAGTAAATTGAAAAACCAGAAAGTGTATGGTGCTTCAGGATTGCCTTGTTGAGTTCCATCTTCTGACATTACAAAGAATTTCCGTAAAAAATGTAACTAGGTTTACTATACGCGCAATGGGTGTTTAGTACCATTCTGATTACTTTGAGAACACATGATGCAGCATCATTTCTCTATTTATAGAGTTAAAGATATTCTCAAAATCTAGTTTGAGAAGAACGGTGCTTTTTGAATTTTTGTCGCGCTTAATTACGTTTTGGAACGAGTGTTCAATTAGGTTTCGGAACTAGTTCTGCTCGTCGTTTAGTGCAGCACCCGACCTGTGGGTTTCCGAAAAAATTGAGGGCGATAAGTTTTGCTCCAAAAAAGAAAAGCTTTGCTCAGGGGTTCGGGTATTTTGTAATCTCCAGCGAAGTTTATCAACTTAGTAAACTAAGCGATATCACAAAAAGAATCCTGCACTACCCTTTGACTTCTAACAAGATCTTCAAAAAATCAATGGTCTGGTCCTGATCCGTTCGGAAAAGACTTTACCGCTTTGTATAGATCGATTTTGGTTAAAATGAAACTATCTGAATTTTCTGAGCTGCAAATTTGGTTCGCTGAGGGTGCCTAGACATCATATTTGTTAAGGGAGCAATTGAAAATCAGTTGAAAATGGAGCAATTTTGTCATCTGAAGCCGCATACTTTATCCTTCCCTCTTATTTCTTTCGTCGAGCTTACTAATTATTAGCTTTATTCTCTGCTCGAGGTCATTCAGAGGCGCGCTTAAAATTTGAGGATGAGGTTTTGGAAGTGAAAAGTCCTTTTTTCGATTTTTCTGTTTATTCAAGAACTCATGCTTCTGGTTTGTTAGCGTCCTTTTCCTTTGGGTTCGCTCCAAAAAAAAAGAAAGACGTTTAAAAAATGAGCCTCTTTGTTACATGAACTACATTGAAGAGGATTTCATTTGTTTTGTAGAGAACTTCATTTATATTCGCCAAGGGAACACGCCTGTATTTTGGCACTCTCCTGAGTACTGGGAAACTTGAGATGAAAATATTAACAAGTTTATCTGTTACTAAATCATTACCTATTTTTGCTTTATTAATAGATTTTTCATCAAGGCATAGAAGAGGAGATTGAAACAATTTGACTTATTCTAGCATACCTATTCTAGCAAACTCACAAAGATTTCATCAAGTCGCTTAGAGAAATTTTATTGATTTTGAGATGATACTAGCTAAACATGAAAAGCGGTTAGTGAGAATTTCTTAGATCAACGAATATGGATAAACTAAATTAAAAATTTCAAATCGAACTATAAGAATCAAAAACAAGGAACAACCTCATCCGAAATCAGCAGGTCCAGAGGCGCACCACCAGACTCCTGAAGCCAGTTTCAAATTCCTCCCGTCACCCCGTATTTGTCTCTAAAATCCCTCAAAGGGCATTCGACACACTGGCACAAGTATCAAACATAAATCTATTAAGTGTTTCTAGAAGCGTCAACTTGCATAACAGCGTTATTGAGCTGGAAATATCGGAGGTTTGTGTGAACGATATCTTTATTTAACACCCTTCGTTTGTTGTAAATTTACCGGCGTCAAACACTACTGACGCTTTAACGAATGCTGATATTTAAAATTGTTTCGAGGTTTACAAAAAGTTAAAAACAATTTTGTTGAAGTAATATTTTAAGAGGATTTCAATTTTCGAATAATAAACTGGAGCGTTTATAACTGGAGCAAAAAACCGTTGAGCAAGATAAATAGTTTTCTTGAATCAATCGATCGATATTGTTTGCAACTAAACCTTTTGTTCCAAACTGCAGCAACTGGTATTTTAGATATGATTTTAGTGGGGAAAAAGATACAGATAGTGAAAATTGGAAGCATTCAAAGGGAAACCTATTCTTGCATACTTTGAAATCATTAACAAAATCAAGTTTAATTTAACGTTGAAATATCGTCCCAATTGTAGCAAAATTACTGCAAAATAAAATTTATAGCTGCTGTAAAGGCGATTCGGAAAAATGTGAGAAAAACTAGAAAAAAAAAACGAAATAAAATTGGCCTTTTTGTTGGTCGAATCATAATAAAGTTCTAGAGTTGTGCTATAACCAATTTAATACCGCAATATCGCAGAATATACCAAGACGAACAGCACACAGAAGGTTGCTACCACCGTGGATAACGCAAAAACTTCGCATTAAAAAAAGCCCTAAAACTCCGCGGAAAAAATTTCCAGAATTTCATGCCGAGGTTAGAAGTTTAGTAGATTCAGTCGAGTCTAGTGCGGAAACTGACAGATTTTTTTATAAACAAGAACTGGCTGCAGAACGAGTGACATCAAAAGTTTTTTAAAGCATTAAGGAAGTCAAACCTCTCGCGGAAAAAGTAGTACGAGAATGTCTCCAGTGAGACGGACCAAGGTAAAGCAGAACCATTTTCAATATTCTTCTCTTATGTTTATAAAAAGTTGACAACTTTCATTATAGGGGACAGTGGCAATGATTGCTTAAAACTGCGATCAATCCGATCAATCCGGGTGAAAATCAACCGATACTATATAAAACATTAATAAACCGGTACTGTGCATTAATTTTTCCCATTTTTTATCGCAGTTATTCAGAAAAAGTTTCTCAACAATTTTTTTCTCCAAACGCCTGGAAACAAACATTTCTAGGTCCAACATTTAAAACAAGCGTTCAACAAACAATAGTTGTAAAGTTACAAAAAAATAGCAGTTCTCTGTTATCAATAGTTTTTAAAATCCTAAAAAGGATTTTTTAAACGACTCTATAATCATTACAATACCTTTTTTTGCAGCCTAGTTTGGCTTTAGGAAAAGTCGATCAACGATTCTCCAATTAACATTCTTTTCGCAAAAAGTATACCAGGGCATTGAATGTCAAAACGATGTTGATTTAAACTTTACTGACTACAGAATGTCTTTTGACAGATTTGATGACGGTTCGCTTTTGAAAAAACACTATGAAAGTGGCATCAGAAACAAGTTCCTCAAATTATTTGAATCGTACCAGACAAACTAACAGGCGATAAATGTATTGTTACAAATTACAGACCAATTCTTTGTTATCAAAAGTTTGTAGAAAAGACAATAAACAATTCTCCAATTAACAATCTTTTCGCAAAAAGTATACCAGGGCATTGAAAGTCAAAATGATTTTGGTTAAATATTTACTGATTACAGTATGGCTTTCGACAGATTTGATTATGGTCTTCTTTTGAAAAAACTCTATGAAACTGGCATCAGAAACAAGCTCCTCATTCTAATCGAATCATACCTGACAAATCGTGTACAAATTTGTTCAAAAATGGAGTATACTCGTCGCCAATTAAAACTACTAACGGTGTCACGCAAAAGAGTATTTCGTGGCCCATACTTCTTTTTGTTTTTGTTAAAGTCTTTCCGAAAAGGTACGCACAATTATTTTCCCTTTTATTTGCCGATAACGCCAATTTTTCTAGACTCAATCGATATTCAGATGATTTTAATGCGTTGTACGATTGAACTGTGAGAAATAACATGCCCATCAATATGGATAAGTGCTCACTAATCGAAATCTGCGAAAACGAATAAGAATTGCTTCTTTGGAATTAAAATTACTAAAACCGACGAAACCCAACCTGATTTGGGCCTCATGCTTTCTTGCAACTTAAAATTGAGTTTGCATATATATAAGATTTGCTTCCAACCATTTTGTATTTTTCAATTGATAAAAAGAAGCTTATCAAATCTCGGTCAAAAAATAAAACTGGATTTGTATAAGTCTATGATCATACCAATACTAACATGCACAATTCTGTGTTATGGATTGAGTAAATATAAAATTACGGATCTTGAAAACGTACCAAGGCTTATAATTAAAAGTATAATACCCCACATGGATTCGTACAAAGATTAGTTAATCGAAACATCACTACTGCCGCTGCCAATGTACATAAAGATCAGCAACCTTCTGCTGCTATCAAAAATTTTATCTCTAAAATACGACGGTGACATGTTAGACGTTCCATCGTATTCCAGTTCCTGGCGTGGTTGCATACAGGGAATGCGATATAAATTCGATAGAATTAAATAAATTTTCCAAAAAGGAAGATCTTCGCTGCAATCAATATCTCACGATGAAACATCAATTGGCGTTAAGACAGGCCTAATGTCAGAACCTGCAAATTTTAGTTTTAATAGCAACGGAGAGGCAGTAGCATGCTACATTAAGATAGATAAACGGAAATTGCTGGTTGTCTCTTGTTATGTACCGCCTGCAAATAGCAAATATGCTCTGAAACCAAATGAAAAAAATAACCAGTTTAAAAACATTAATAAATTGCAGAAGAACTGCGATTTCTTTGTCTATGGTAACATGTCATCAATTAAAGAAACCAAAATATCATTTTTGGAAGAAATAGAGAATCGTGAAGTTCATCAAAATGTTAAGTTCAATACTGCCTCAGCTGTTACTCTCGATTTGATCTTCAGCAGCAATAAAATCCATGTATCATATGTTCCTTAGACAGTAACGTTAAATTGGGAAAACTCTCAAACCATTATCCGGTCGAAATCTCTTTCAACGTAGAAATATCGGATCTTATGCGTAGTAAGTTTATTAAAGAATCCATATTTAGTTATTGCAACGGTGATTACGATTTACTCAATGAGCAAACACTAGAAAACGCTTTTGACACTTACTGTTGGTCAAATGTAAATGTGATACTAAATCATTGGTATAACTGGTTATCCTCACCTATTAAAAAGCGTATTCCAAAGCGCACTAAACATAGATCGTCCTAGATAAGTCAATCGACTTCGAATCTTATTAAACGTTTACATACAGCTCGAAAGAAAAATACCGAGTCTCATCCAAAACTTTTGCATTCAATTGAACAGAGAGAAACGAACGCCGAAATGGACAAAACCGATTATGAACAGTCTCTTGCGTCAAAGCGAATAACGGGAAAACTTTTTGAATACTTTAAATTTTTTCATAAGTCAAGCTCACCAAGTATACTGAAGTACCAAAACGAGTCCGCCGATACCGATCCATTAAAGGCAGAGTAATTTTCGATAATTTTCGCTTCTGTGTACATTGAACCGTGTGCGTTTTCAGAACCACCCTAACCTGATTCCAATACAATCTTTGATACAATTAGTTTTACTGAGCTCGAGATACGTGAAATATGTCAATCGTTGAACACGAATAAAAGTAAAGGCCCCGACGGATTACTACCAGTACTGTTCAATAAAACACAAGCATCTCTATCTCATTCTATCTACCAAAAATTTTCTAAATTTATTCAAACTAGGCGTTTTCCAGACTACTGGAAAGCAGCTATAATCAGCCCAATTCATAAAAAAAAACCAAGAAAAAGGACATTGAAAATTATAGACCCGTCTCCTTTCTTTGTATAGTTTCAAAAATATCAGAGCGTGTAATATTTAGGAGATTTTATGAACATCTATCACCTATGTTTCATAGTTCACAACATGGGTTTTGAAAGAATAAATCCACGGTCTTTCATCTATTTACTTTCTTAAGACAGCCTACAAAGGTCAGGACAAAGCAAATGATATAGAGACCGTTTTCACGGACTTTAGTAAAGTGTTCGACCGTGTTGACCACGGTATCCTCTTGATGAAGCTTTTCAAAATCGGAGTAGGTGGAAATTTGATCAAATTATTGAAACCTTATCTATCAAACAGGTCCCAATCTGTCAAAGTGAATAGCGAAATCTCAGATCCAAAGCCCATAACAAGCGGAGTTAATTTTTTATTAATGCCTTGCCATCTCTTTGCCAAAATCTCACACCTTTACTTTTCGCTGATGATGCAAAATTCATCAGCATAGGATTAGCTAAAGAAGAACTTCAAAATGAACTTAATGTGATATACAACTGGATAGTCGAAAAAAAAATGCAATTCAATGTTGATAAATGCACCCATGTGAGCTTTACTAAAAGTTCAAACAAGTTTTGCTTCAACAAAACGGAAATTAAATTAGTGGACACACAAAGATCTGGGGGTTATAATTTCAAATGACATGAGCTGGAATCTACAGATTGACAAGGCAGGCTTAAAAGCAAATAAAACGTTTTTCGCGATCAAAAGAAATATGTCGAATGTAAACAGAGTAGCGAAACTAAGTTAATTCAAATCCATGATAATCCCCGTGATTCTTTACGCAAGTCCGTGTTTTGGTTTAAAAAAGTACGTAATGTCCGAATTAGAGACGATTCAGCCAAGGGCAGTAAAGTAGATTTGCGTTAATAGTGTCCCAAACAAAGAAAATTTGAAAGTACTAGGGATTCTTCCTTTTCCACTGTATGTCCACCAGCTAAACAACTTGCTGTTGCTTTCAAAATTGATTTTGGGACGTTATAAGGCATGTAATCTAGACATAACATATTACACAGAGTTCTTGCGCGCCAATTTGTTTCAGCTGAGACGTCCAAGGAAAACCAAATGCGAGCAGAATTCCATGTATCAAACCTGTCGACTCGCTAGGGATTGGCTTGAAACAACGACTTCTAAAAATCTTCTGGTCGAAATTCGAGCAAAACATTGAGAGCGACAAGTGCACTTGAAACTAGCGTGCGATTTGTTCGACGAACAATTGCAGAAACAGAACTGTTATATGAAACGAGAAACTCACGGGGTCCAAACCCCTTGTCTGAACCACAGAATTCATATTACAACTACTACTAAAGGCATTTTTTTTATATAAATGTCGATTTTGATATTTTTCACACGATTGAGTGCGAAAAATATGGGTTGAGTGCAAATGGGTTGAGTGCACTCAACCCACAGTGTGGGTTGAGTGCAAATCTACATTTAACATTTCGAGTAAAGAAAAAATGTTAGTTAATTTGTGTTATAACCCAAGCAGATCAAACTTTATTGATTTTTTGGAACAATTAACGCTTAACATAGATAATGCTTTTTCAGTTTCTAATAAAATTACGCTTTTGGGTGATTATAACATAAATTATCTGGATAGCAAAGAAAAAGAAAATTTAGATTCTATAATTATTCCATATGGATTGAAGGTTTTTTGTCCAAACGATGAGACCAGAATTAGTTCCTCAACAAAAACTCATATCGACTACATAATCAGTGACTATGAAACAAACGGCATTGAGTTTTGTTTTGATACACCTTATAAAACCGACCATTTTGCTTCATTTATTTTGACGGATATAAAATGCGGCAAAATTTTACCGAGGATAATTACGACTTTCAATAAGAAAAATTATCAGAAAAATGAATTTTGCAATTCACTCTCCGCTCTTCCTTGGTATCTCTTATATCAATGTACAGACGCACAAAACATGTTCTCGACGATGATTTATTTAATTTCTTGTGCTCTACAGCAACATGCTCCTATCGAAAAAAAGTTTGTTCGTAATTTAAAACCAAAAAACGTGTTGAAAACGGAATGGTTCGATTCAGAATGTCAGCAATTGTTGACTAAGAAACAGAATTCACTCAGATCATATCGCAGTCAAAGCACAAGCGATAATTGGTCAAAGTACCAGTTTTTACGTAATCAAATGAGCAAATTGATTAGAAGTAAACAATTCGATCATTCAAAAAATTGTTTTTCACTTCTCAGCACTATCCAACAAAAATGGAAATATATTAACCAAGTTAGAGGTACATGTTCTGGCAACCATCGAATTACAGTTCTACGAAATTCCTTCAGTGAAATGATAACCCAAGACAAAAAAATTGCCAATCATTTAAATTATATTTTTTCAAACTTAGGCGAATTTTTCGGCGCTAAAAAGCCTCCGAATTACAACAAATCTGCCTCTGAATCTGCATCTTTTCATTTTCAACACATTACAGTGAAGCAATGCTTTGATATAGTTCGAAAAATCAATGTTGGAAAACCTCTCGGACCTTGTACCGTACCTGCTTGGGCAATCATTGACGGTCAATCAGTTATAGTTCCACATTTAACTTTTGTCATAAATACTTGCTTAGATGAGAACATTTTCCCGATCGAACTGAAAAAAGCAAACGTAACCCCTTTGTTCAAAAAAGATGACCCAATGGATGCAAAAAATTATCGGCCAATATCAATAACTTGTGCTTTTTCTAAAATTTTTGAAAAAATTTTACATGCCCAAATAACAGAACATCTTGACAAATTTCAAATAATGACACCATTTCAATTCGGATTTCGCAAAAACATTTCAACACAAGATGCTCTTGTTTATGTGACAGAAAGTATTCGAAATCAAATAGATTCAAAAAAAATCGTACATGCAGCTTTATTAGATCTGTCCAAGGCTTTTGATTCTATTTCGCATGAAGTTTTAATTGAAAAAATGCTTTCTCTCGGTTTTTCAAATGGAGCAAATGCTTTAATTGCTAGCTTCCTAAACAAACGTATTCAAAGAGTAAACGTCAATGGAATTTTTTCAGACTGGATTGAAATAAAACGAGGTGTCCCACAAGGAACGGTACTTGGTCCGTTGTTGTTCAATATTTATGTTAATGACATACAAGAGCGATTATATGAGGGTTGTACTTTAGTTCAATATGCTGACGACTGTATGGTTTTTTCCTCTTCTATAATTTCTGAGGATGCTTTGAATCGATTGCAAAAATCACTCAATAATCTAACGGAATTTTTTGCAGAGAACCAATTGAATCTGAATGCATCTAAATCGGAATTTATAACATTTTGTCAAAAAAATGATAGCAAAAATGTGGATACTGATAAACTAGTAATTAGTGGGCATTATGTAGCCAAAAAATCAGAATGCAAATATTTAGGCATAATTCTTGATTCAAGTTTATCTTTTCATGCTCAAATCAAAACAATTCTCCAAAAAATGGCCCAAGGGATTAAAACTATTGATACAATTGGACAACAACTGCCGACATTATCATTAGTTGCCTTGCTTCATTGTCTTGTTTTATCACATTTAGATTATTCAGCAATTTTTTTACAACAAATTAATGCTACTTTGATGCTATCTCTGGAGAAACAGTTGAACTGGGCGCTAAAAAGAACATATTTCAGATCGAATTTTAAATCTTCTTCCCTTCTTCGCATTAGCAAATCGTTCATTGGAATCGAGAAAAGAATTGAGTTAAAGTGTATAACATACTTATACCAATATCTTACAAACAAAAAGAAGGCTTTTGAAAATACACTGAGACTACCGACTGCCAATTATAGGCTCAACGAAAGAACGAAACAAATTATTTTTGACAAACATTGTTCGACTGCTTCTCTACAAAAATCATTTTTTCATTTGACTTCTAAAAAATGGAATTCACTGCCCATAATTTTGCGCAATTTAGAAAAATCGAAAACAGAATTCAAGAAAAAATTGAAAGAATTTTACGTGAGTGAATTGAGAAACAATCCTATATGTACTAATACAAATACGTGGCGTGATTACCGTTTTTGCTAGTTCTATATTTTTTAATTCAGTTTAATTTTTCACACATTGCTTGAAAGAGAAACTGTATATACTCTGCATATACGTTGTATAATTGGACTATCTGTAAAATTGTTTGTAAAGTTTTATTACCAGCTTGTTCCTAATTCTTAAATCTTTAATTTTCTATAGTATCCGAAACTTCATATACTTTAATCAACCAATTTCCGAACTGTAACCGATTTTGTTTTTTTTTGTTTTGTTTATTGCTTGTTTTCTGATGTTTTGTTTTTGTTTGATGTAACCAATGAATTTATAACCAATTTTATTATTTACACTTTGCTACACTGATGCCTCGGCTTTTTATTGTATAGTAATTCAAGTGTTCTTTCTTCTTCTTCATAATAATGAATTTTCCATAAAAATGTGAAATATGTCGGTGTTTTCGATGTTTATAATTTGTTCGTGTTTTAAATTTTGACTTTCGCGAATGAAAAATTTGCAAATTTCTTCGAAATTATAATATATTTATTATATTTTGTAATATATCTAAGGTTTTTGTGGTTCGGTGGCAATAAAAACTAGTTGAATTCTTTTTTGAGCAAAATATCGATATTCTATATTTCAAGTCAAATATCGAAGAATATCGATATATCGATACTGTCATGATTTCGATATTCGATATTGACCTACTCCGATATATCTAGTTCCCTGGTCAATTTATCGAGTTCTCTGGTCATTTAAAAGGAGAAGAGGTAAATTACCAATGTTATAAAAAGCGTTTGTATAAACAAAATAAAAATTAAGAGTTGAAGTTTGATATTTCGAGCGCCTCGGCAACGCATGCAGCATTTCTTCGTTGGACGGCGATGCCGATACGCTGTTTTAGGAAGGCGAACGATCTCTTTTCTCCCGTCGCCAGGGCAATTCTCTTTGCGATTGCTGCTAGAGTTTTGTACGAGTCTTCCCCGATACCTCTGGTCATTATATAGACATGACTGCATTGAATTTGTAAGCTCAGTCTTGAGGGTAGATCGATTCAAAGTCCAATAAGCGTTGAAACCTCATGATAAATTGCGTCCGTAAACTGTCCGAAGAAGGAAATTATGAAAATTGCCTTAAGCGTTTCGTTTGTGGCTAAATTTAGAGAATTAAATCAAACTTTTTTCACCGAGTCTATTAGGTTAGAATTTTAACATTGCGTTATTTTAACATTTTTTTCAGATAAGTGTTTCATATTGATGTGTTTTTAAGTCAATATCGCCGATGATTGCGTGTAAAGTATGTCCGATAAAAATGCCCGATCCTACAAACCCGACGTGCGCGGGTCCAAACAAAAGTTTCAAAGTATCACGACTACTGCATTCAAGAGTAAACAGGGTTTAGATCAAGCAGGAAAGGGGCCTGTCCCCTATTCCAAACCTGGGCTTGCCAGTCTTGGTAAAGTTTCTGGAAGACGTATTCCCAAGCCGCACATTGAGTCAAAGCGTACCGAAAATTTTGGGGAAGATCCTGATGTTCAATTAGTACCAAAAGACGGAAGTGGCTGGGCCAAATCGGCCGATGATGGGGACAATGGAGGAACCAGGAAAGGAGACGCTATTGCGGGATCCAGTTCTCAATCTGGAGGATTTTTAAACGCTAGTACTAAATTATGGTCTGATCCAAATGCGTTGGGCTCTTCAAGCCGACCTGTTCGAACAGCAAATCCAAATGAGTTTCCTACATTATCAGCTGGAACCAAACCCGAGTCACCTGAAAACAACTCTTCCTCATTTTCTCTAAAGCCCAATAGACCGAGCTGGAAGCAAGGTGCAAGTGGAAAATACGATGATCGAGAGAGACCCTATAAAACGTCGGAAGTAGAACAGGATGCGGAGTACAGTCATTATCCAGACATGAAGCCATCGTTTATGAAGCCCAAAGACCCAAATAATCAAAAATCTGGCGGATCATCCGGTAACGGCCAAGTGTCTCGCACTGGGAAGCGAGAAGAGTGGAAAGGACAAACTGTTATTAAGGAATCGAAAGAATTGGATAAAATAGTGGAACTTGATAAAGATGCGGACGGATGGGCCGGTAAGTTAATGACTTCTACTGTGAAACCATTCGCCAACAGGACCTTTGCGTTTGAATAAGATGATTTGAATAAGATTTTTTAGGCGCTTCTGGCGAAGTCGACTACAACAAGAAGATCGTGTTCAGTGACGACGAGGAAGGTGGAACAGACTCAGGGGGGTCGACTGAAAGACAGGAGCGAAAACAACAACGAAACTTTACATCAAGTGAAGCGAGCAGGCGAGCTGCTCACAAGGACTACGAAAAATCTGTAAGATTTCATTTATTTTTTATTACACTTGCGAGGACAATCGTTTCAAAATCTTGGGAAAAACATCAATGTTGCATAAAACGTTTTCGACAAAAATTTATAATCAGTAAAATCTGAAAAGCAATGGAATGTACAGATTAAAAGCACAAACTCAAAAAATCACAAGAACTGAAGAGAACAGATAAAACTGCAATATGAAAGAAATAGATGAAACAAGCCACGAAAATGTGGAACAATTCAAAAGGGTCCTGGGTTCAAAAGGTCCTGTTTTAAAATCGGGTACTAGGCTTTTTTCCCGTACATAAGTTTTTCACAGGACTCATCTAAAATCTTGGTAGTACCTTGCTTCATAATGAATTCAAATTAGCCTGGAGCTAACGAATACGCCTGATACGGCAAAGGTCCTGGGTTCAAAAAAGTTCCGTTTCAAAAAAAAATTTCGGCCTATTATTTGTCTGCTTATGTTTTGTCTGTGTAGTTGCTACAATTAAGAATCGTTTTTTTGTCGCTGTAAACAATTTGCACTATAATTGCTTCAAGTGTTTTTGCATTTAGAAATTCCGGCTGAATTGAAATTTGTTTTTTTTTCATCGGGTTTTAATTTACGGATTTCATTTTTTTCTTTTATTGGCTCAATGTATTTGCTTAATTAATATTAACCTTGTGGCCTCTTATTGCGTCGTATGGGGATCGAAAAAAAATTTCGTGTGCGGGTGTGTGATCTGCGAGGAGAAACAACATAGAATTTTTTCATTAATTTGAATTTTTTTGGCATTGAATGTTTCTGCTTATTTTTTTTTAGCTTTGTTACCGCTTGTTAATAATAATTTCAATTAATCATCCGGTGCATCTAGCGGAGAGCTAACGCAAGTGCTTGAGACCGCAAAAGGTTGCGGTTCGAATCCGGCCTGGATCTGTGTTTTTTTTTGCAAATTAGGTTTTTTGTGCTTCTTCGGGCTATCGTCCCTGTTTGTTTGTCGGCTGAGTTCCTGTACCCCGACTTTTTTTTGAAGTTTCAGCTTTCTTCCAACTTGCTGTAAGCCCCATGCTTGACGATGATGCCCGACAGTTTGGCTCCAGTCGAGACCTGTTTTTTTTTGCAAACAGAAAATTTTCGGCTAATTTGGATAATTGTCGGTCGGCTTAGCTCAGCAGAAATTATTTTTTTTGCACTTGCGAAAAAAAGGGTAGTGCAATCGATTACTAGACTTTTTTCCCGCAACCAACATTGTCTACAGAATCTTCATTTCTAGAGGATCTTTCATCTGACATGCTCAATTTCCTGAAAATTCCATCACTGAGCTAGTAGTTAGTTCAAGCCTGTTTCAGGTTGTAATTATCTTTTCAAGAGAAGATTCTCATTTTTCGGGTTCCTGGTTTTCGTCCTAGTTTCTATCGGTTCAATTTTCAATTTTTCAAACGCCATTCATTTTTTTTATCTGTTAGTGTTTTTTTGTTTACTTTTTAAAGCATGGATACTGTTCCAAATTGAACAGTTTTTATTATAATTGTTTGGGATTATGTGTTCAATGGTAAATTATTTCCATTTTTAATGACTGTTTATGAACTTTATCTGATATAAATATAGTGAATGCAAAAATGACAAAAGTCAGAAATTTTGAAAATTTGTTTGGAAAAAACTTATGGAATTTTGACTTCTGTCATTTTTGCATTCACTATTTTATAGAGCAATGCGATTTTTGCATCGAAAGTGTTGCAAAACTCCGTTTCACCTGTGTGTTTGAAAATCCGGTTTTTTTCTACTATCCCAAAGTAATGATGTAGTCAATTTGGTTCTGGATATTTTGGACTTTTTTAGCAATCTATTATGTATTTAATTGCGGGCTTTACTATCTCGCCATGGTTAAGCTTTTTCAACGTATTTTTGCATGTTTAATAACAAAAAGAATTTTTGCACGCTTAAGCTATATTGTATATTGCATTGGTTAAGAATTTTTCCCATTTTCCAGTTTAAATTCAATGGTTATTTCATCAAGTTTGAAATAAGCAACCCAAAAGTCGGATTCTGTCAGGGTTTTCCTAGCTCTGGTTCTGGCCTTCATATATGAATTACCAAATCCTTTTAGTATACGAGATACGGCAATTTTTGAGATTTTTCAAAAATTTCTAGAAAATTTAATTTTAAAAAATTTCTCATTTTTTGAAACTTTCACCGTGTAGTTGGGTGCTCTCAGGTAGTTTTCGAGATATGACGTTTTGTTATGAGTTTTTTAAAATTTTTCACGGGAACTTAGATTTTAAAAAAAACTTTGAAGATTTCAATTCTGTTGGTGGATTTCAAATCTTGCCTCTGAATTCGAGTGCTCAAATCCTTGTAGTTTTTTAGGAATTTTTCACGAGAACTTAGAGATAAAAATTTCACAAAATTTAAGGTCCCATCTCTATAGCGAGGCCGTGTCAGAGTACTCTCAGAAGTTGCGAATCTTGCCTCAAAATCTTATTTCTAAAATTATTGTAGTTTTCGAGCTATGACGTTTTTTACGATTTTTTCCAAAATTTTCAGAAAACTTAAATTCATTTTTTTTTCATAAGAATTCAAGTTCCAAACTCTGCGGTGGGAGCTGTCAGAATATTTTATGTTTCTCAGAGGTTATAAATCTTGCCTCCTATGTGTGAGTGCTCAAATCTTGTTATTCTTCATATATGACGTTCTTATGTCCGAAAACTTGAAATAAAACTTTTTTTTCAAAATTTGAAATTCTTGACCTGTAGTTGGGGGCTGTCAGAGTAATCTTACGGGTTTGGAGTTTGACCCCCAATTAAGAATGCCTAAATCTTTTTATTTTACGAGATAAGACGATTTTGTGACTTTTCAGAAATTTTTAGAAAACTCAAATTACCAAATATTTCACAAAATTGAAATTCCCAACCTTGTGGTTGTGTGCTGTCAGAGTACTTTCAAGGATTGCGAAATTTGCCTTCAAATAAGACTGCTCAAATCTTGTTAGTTTTGGAGATGTGACGTTTTATCTGATTTTCAAAAAATATCTTAAGAAAACTGAAGTTGTAGTTGGGTACTTGAGAGTTCTCTCAGTAGTTGTAAATCTTGCGTCCAAATGCAACTACTTATTTGCTTTAAGTTTCCCAAAATTTTATGGTTTTCAAAAAAATTTGAATAAAAAACTGTGCAAAATGTGTAATTACGAACCATGTAATTGGATGCTCTCAGAGTACTGTCAAAGATTGCGAATATTGGTTTCAAATAACACTGCTCAATTCTTGGTAGTTAACGGGATTAGACGTTTTATCTGGCTTACACGCACAAAAAACATATTTTTAGGAAAACTAAAGTTTGAAGTTTCTCGAAATTCGCATTTCTCAATGTTGTAGTTGGGTACTGTAAGAGTACTCTCAGTAGTGGCTAATCTTGCGTCCAAATGCGACTGCTCAATTGGTTTTAGTTTCCGAGATGTGACTATTAAAGTTCATATTAAATTTTTTCTGAGAACTTATATAAAACTTCACAAAATTTTATGGTTTTTCAAATTTTGTATTAAAAAACTTCAATAAAAGACTGTGCAAATTTTGATGAACCCTGTAATTGGCTGCTGTCAGAGTACACTCAAAGGATGCAGATCTTATTTCCAATATGTGGTTTTTCTTCTGGTTTATTGAAAACAGCGATTTTTTCTTCATTATTCCGTTTCATTTTAATGATAGTCATTCATATTTGTATCGTAAGTGGTGCGAAGCTCAGCTTTGCCTCTCTTCTTACCCTTCCCATAAGCAAGTGTTTTGCAATCGACTTGTTTTATACTGTAATTAACTTCAAACTAAAATTTATCTCTTAAAGTACAGATAAGTGCGAACTCAGTGTTTTCCAAAAATTCGTTTTACATGACTTCCAAATTGGATTACATTATTCGTTTTTAACCTTGCGGGGTTATGTTAGCAAGGAATTGAAACTACACATTCTTTTTGCTCAAAACTTTGTTCACTGTTCAAAACTTTGTTCTCAGACGTGCGAGAGGTGTTTAGGGACTTCATTTTTTTTGCTTTTCAAGGGCGAGCGACGAGATGGGGAGTTCTTCCGTTCTTCTTCAACTAGGGGCTCGGACAATAAATATAGCACAAACAACATGCGCAGGAGTGACTCGTTTTTTCAATCGAGTACTGACCGCGGAGCATCCGACCGCGGTGACAACCAACAGCGTCGAAGCAACTCTTTCTACGACCAGAGATCATCGGGTGCACAGCATTACGAACAACGAAACAGAAATGATTTGCAAACTAGCGGTGGTTCTAAAAATGCTCCTGGTTCAAGACAAGAATATGACAACCGAAGAGGACCCGACTTCAACAACCGAAGTGGATCGACCGCTACCGGATACCCTGCTCCCTCCAACCCTCCCTTCCCGCCCTCTAATAAGACTTTTTCGACAGCGCAATCCGGAAACAATAATTTCCAAAGCCATGAGGCGAAGATTCAGATGGAACGAAATAGATCGTACATCGGGAACCAGGACTATGAAAAGAAGCCAGGAAGAGATGACGAAAAGCCGTAAGTTACCACTCTTGTTTTCCACGCAAAATCAGGTACCACAAATAATCTTTGGCGTGGGTCGAGTTATAGATCATATAAAAGCCCTTTCAGTTGTAATTCGAACATTAAAACCTTTTGAACAATTTTCTCAGTGTCGAGAAAAATCCGATTTGAAGTTTTTGGTCCAATTTCGAGCTAATAAGATTTGAGCAAATAGGATTTTTTTACGATTTTTTTTCATTTTTCTAGTCCTTTTTCTACAGAAACTGTTTTCCAATTCGCCTATTTCACTATGACTGTCGAATATACCTCATTTCTATTTTTTCGCTAAGATCTTACCATCACACTACACAAAAAAAACGACACTAATTTGAAAAAGTGTTTTTAAGGTTGAATTCTGCGCGCTATTTGCATAGTAACCCGGCAATCCTTGTTCAAATTTGCAAACTAAACATTGCTTGCTTTTGATAGATTTTATGATTATTGTGATTTTTCCAACTCGATTTGTTAAAATTTTATTTTGTCCTTTTTTCCAGCTTAATAGGCTCGGGCCTATTGTATATAAACTAAGTGGCCTAAATTAGCGTGGTTTCAAGAGAAGCATAGTTTTTATGTCACCTTTAGATCACAAAAAGTGCTGAAAATCTTAATAGAAATTATTGTTCAAGTTTTTCATGACAACAATTTTTGTTGGCTTTTTTGTTTTTCTTTTCCTTTTTTTTCGGCTTGATAGATTTTGGCCCATATTACATCGGCTTAGTCGCCACGTATTGCGTCGTTTCACGAGCTGTGTATGTGTTTTGAGGCTGTGGGGAATTCGTAACTTTTTAGTAGTCATAATTTTTTTCGGCTTTGTTTTTTCCCCTTTTTTCGGCTTAATAGGTTTCGGCCAATACTTTATCGGCATAGCGGCCGCATATTGTTTCATTTGACACGTGAATAAAGTTTGTGTATGTGTGTGTGTGTGTTTTTTAAGGGTGTGGGGAATTGATGATTTTAAAAAAAAAAATTTGGACTGGTTTCTCCTAAGGTATTTCCGGCGTTGTTGTTTCAAACCTAGCCTTATCGATAGATCTATTTCGAAGTTTTTGAATTTTTTTTCGACTTAGCGGCTTTCGTGTTTTGAAAGTGGTATGATTCAAAACACTGAGTAACCTTTTTTTAAAGCTTTTTCTTAATGAATGAGAGATGCAGTTAAAATGAAAAAAAAAATGAAGCAAATCATCTAAGAAATTAATCCACATTTCAGACAATTTTTCCGTGGTTCTGAGCTTAGTCACCGAAGCTCCAAACGAGACGACGGACGATACAACAACCCAGACAAAAGTCTGCAGAATGCGACTGGAAATGGATCAAACTCAATGGGGCGATATGACAACAATGCTAGTGGAAGTTTCAATGGAAGTAATAGCAACAGATCGAATAATGCTCAAGCGCCTCCTCGCAACAGATACGACTCTGAGGGATCGAATGGAAGTGGGAAAGCAGATGCCATGCGAGTGCAAATGCAATTCAAGGTATACTTCTGAAACTCTTAATGATTTTGAAGGGTTGTGAAAGGATTATTATTTGATCGCGTTGTTCAAGAGAGCGAATCAATTTGATTAAGACTTTGATTTTTAGCCTTCGTTTAAAATGTTATCGATTATTGGTCAAGCGTGAATATTATTTATGCAAAGGATTTTTCTGAAATAATGAAGCCAAGTAAATGTTGAAGAGAAATTAAATTTATTAAGCGTACGATTATTGTTTTCCAATGGTCTTAAAGAGTACATATTTTTTAGGCACCGGATCCGTCTGCAATGATGAAGAACCCGCCTGTCCCTACCACTGCCCCGCCCATGTTTTTCCCTCCTCCACCGCCTCCTCCCCAGTTGATGAACCAGATGGCTCAACAGCAGTTTAACAATCAAATGTGGGTCCAGTATCAGCAGATGCTAATGGCCGCCCGATTCCCTTTCCCCATGCAGCCGCCCTTCCCAGCCCCGCCAATGGCGCTGCCCTCGACTGATCTACCGAACACTTCTACGGGAAGTGAGACCATACCTCGACCACCTCCCGAAGGAGCTGCATCGATCGCGGAATCCCCCATGTCTATTTTGGCGCCTCCAGGAAAGACCTCGAAAGCGCAAACCCAGACAAACGCAACAGTTAACCAGACACAACGCACATCTTCGCCGATAATTGATAACTCCTACTCGCCACCGCCCCCGAAAGAAGAGGTGAAAACCAGAAGAGTCCAAAGAACTAAGAAGGTCCAACTGACGGATAGCAGCCAACCAGATCCCAGTGAGAAACCAGCAGACGAGCCAGTTAAAATATTAGAACGTCCAAAAGACAAGGGCAAAGAACAAAAGGCAATTTCAGCAGCTAGTCTATTCCACACACCCAAGAACGATGAGGGGGATTCAAGCAACAATGAGGGGAAAGATAAAGAAAATCCAGCACCAGCTAGATTCACATCTAAGAGGCAACAGGACTCAGGTGCCAGTCATTTGTCCAAATACGACAGAGTCGAGTCTCAATGGGGAGACGATGAAAGGGATTACGAGAGTCAGAAACATCCACAAAGTTTTCAGTCGAAGGAGAAACAAAGGAGTGGATATAATACGAACTACCAAGATAGTCGAAATGACCGAAATCGTGATAGCAGGGATTACAGGACGAATTACCAAACTCAAGATCGGCGGTCGAATATGTACGATGATTTTGATGATGAAGGTTATGGATACCGAAAGCAACGACAGCCCACAAGAGACAAAGAAGCACCTCCGTCGGGTCCAATTAAAGAACTGACGTCGCCTATCGGTGATCATTTCGGAAGGTCACCTGCAAACCAGTCTCGTGCTATGGAAGTGAGAAGGGGCGGTCGGGGTTTGGGATTCTCCCGTCAGGGTCCTCCGCATTCGATTCGGGCACGAGATCGTGAATATACTAATCCCTCAAGACCAAATGCTGGTCAGGATTTTGGGGATGAGGATGAATATCCCTATGATCCACCGCCACCTCCACCAGCTAGAAGCCGCGAGGAGAAGGGATCTCCGATTAAGTTCCAGCATTACGAGAAGAAAGAGCCAAGTGACATTGAAGTCAAAGACTTGATGTCTTTGGAGATCCGATATGACGATCTGAGCGAAAACAACCGACAAAAACTAGAGCAGGATTTTTTAGGGTCAGGTTCACGGCGAAGCGATAATAATGAGAGGTATGGCAAAAGGTTCTCTTCATCCGCCGTCGCTTCCCGTGGCAACCGAAACAACCCTGCTGGACGTCGATTGATGTCCGGCTCAGGCGGAAGTTTTGACAGCGCTCAAATGCAAAATGAGCGTGATAACAGACACGAAGTGAAAGAATTTTCAACTTCAAAAAACTATTTGTCCCAACAACATTTGAAAGGCAGTGATGATAAAAAGTCGGAATCTCTGACTCAAAGTGACCCGGTTTCCATGGTTTCCACAACAGACAGTGCAGCTGAAAATTCATCTGTGAGTAACACGAGCAGCAAACCGCCGCTGGTTTCGTCAGTGGTGGACTGGAATGCACAAAATGCAGCATCTACTTTGTTCTCTGATCCAAATAGAGCTGACATCGCTGCTAATCTGAAGGAGCCTCTGACTATAAAAACATCATCGGCAACTTCAACTTCGCTGAAAAGTGAAGATGCCGAGGAGTTCAAAGAGAATTCAGAGCCCAAAAAAGAAGCCGCTATCTCACATTCAGTCAACTCGAATGTCGATTCGAGCGGAGTAGAAGCTGGAAACGAGGACTTATCGGAAAACGAGCAGTCCAGACGTCAAGGAAAAGGAACCCTGAGATCTTCAGGAGCGAAGACCAGAGGTGGATCGGCGGGTGCAACATGGGAGATCAAATCAAACGCTGCGGTCCGAGCTTCTAGGGGCGGAAGTTGTCGAAGAGGTGGCAGTGTAGGGGGCGTGGCTCCGAGTGCTGTCGGAAAACAATCTTCCAGGTCAAATTATTATGACTCAATGTACTACTATGGATCGGAGTGGGATTATTACTACTCGGGCAACTACCAGGAGTATGACTATGGGTATGGCCAAGGATATATGAATTACAGATCATCGAACGATTACTCTCGAAATCCGAATTCTTTCTACACTATGTCCGCTACGCAAGCAGCGTCGTCCCGAAAATTGACGACAAGAGGCGGTAAAACGGCGTCTGTGGTTAGTGCAACCGGATCAAGAAGGGGAATGGGAAAAGAACGACGGCGCCCTGGAGTTCCTCGGGCGAGTAGAGGTGAGCCTTCTCCGTCAATGAAGAACTTTGACTCAACAAATGAGAGGTTTCCAACTGGTTCTGCCGATCAAATGAACCAAGAGGAATGGGAAACAGCCTCCGAGAGTTCAGATTTTGATAAACGAGATTCAAAAAACGATAAAGTCCCCGTCGCTGGTACTGACAGATCACACACGACGCAGACGTCAATTCCAACACACTCAAGAAACAACGAACAGCGCTATGGCAAGAGTTCGGCTCCTTCAAAGAAGTCGTTTTCAAGCCAGCGCCCTTTGGCGGACAGGGGACGAGATAAGCATTCGGCAGATACTGCGTCAAAATACAGCTCCGATTCGAAACTGATGAAGAGCAAAAAGGAGGGTGACAAACCGGAGGAAAAAGCTCCGGCATCAGCGGGGCCTCCGAGGCGAAGGGGTCCAGAGTTCTCGCAATATGACGTGAACAGGATGTCTGGAATCGTAGTGATTGAGGATCAGCAAAATTTACGTCCAAACATCGCATCCGATGATGATTGCGCTGACGAATCATTTCAAGAAGTGATTTCCAAAAGATCCAAGGCCCAGAAAGCGGCAGCTAGTAAGAAATCTGCTTCCCCTACTAGTCAACAGGGGGGAAAGGAAAAGTCACCTAGGGTTAAAGGAGGCATTAGTAAAAGGTCGTCCAAAGGTGGCCATGAAAAGCCCAAGAAAGGGTCAGTAACTGGCGCTGACGAACGACCATCGCGAGGAAAAAGTGGCACGCCTAATAGTAAAGACGACCACAGTACTATGAGGAATATCCAGAATTTCGAGTCTCTTCAAAGACAATTCGCCCGGTCTGGAAACGACCAGCAACATGAACATGCAGTGCAGTCTGATCCCGCATCGTCAGGGAAAACCTCGATGCCGACCACGCCTCCGCCCGCGAGATCGGCCAATGCGTGGAGTAAGCCCTTGCAGACTACTTTGATTCTGCAGGACAACCAGCTAGTTCCCAGTCTGCCGATGGCCACAATGTCGAAGGACTTCTCAACAGCGTCGTCTGACGCCGGGGTGCATGGGTCTTCTAATGACTCTCCATGGATAAGCAGCCAGGCAAAGTCGCACTTCAGCTCAGCTCAAGTCGGCAATGCAGATCACAAAAAAATGAATGTAAGTATCCTTGAATGTAAACCATCAGATATCGAAATCAACCAGAACAGATAATCAACAAGAACTTTTGTTTAATTTTCCCAGTTTTAAATGACCCGAAGGGGTTGATTAAGTTCAGTTGTAATCATTAATCCACGCAAGTTATAATATATTCCGATCGGCTATGTGGTGATTCTTATTTCGCAGAGAAAGGAAGTTGCTCCCCAATCCCAAGCAGTACAACCCCGACAATTTACATCAGCAATGTACAAGATGCAGCAAATGACTTCTACGACAAACGAGGTATTGCGCAATCACATATAAAGTATCAAAATCTGTTCGGTGTGGATCATCTTTTTTTTGCCAGTCACGGGACAAAGAATTTGCAACTTTTTCTTCTTAACCGAGAAAATGAACGATTTTTTTCTTTACGGTTTTGAAGTTTCCTCAGATGATTGATTTTGACAGGTGATGATGAAACAATTCAAAAGGGTTGGGCGTGAACAAGATTTGAGCGCTGTTTTGGCCAGTCAATCATTGCTGTTTTTTTAAATGAAATATTCTCGTAAACAGCACAAGGAGCTCAAAATTATTGACTCAAAAATGTTTTTTTTTGAGAATCTGATGAACTAAAACTTCCCTGATATAGCGCAAAAACAACAGAAAGTAGAGTTGAAGAGAATTTTTAGGCCTGATATTAGCGTTCCAAAAATTACTGCTAACAGTGTTATGGTCTCTGCAGTTTACGAGGTTGTTTCAACGACAAAAAAAATTCTAAAGAGTGATGATTGAATAGTTCCAAGAAGATATAATCGTTAGGTTGTACGATTGCAAACAAATAAATGACTTGATTTTGTTCGATGACTACAGTATGAAAAATGACTACAGTATGGAAAGTTTGGGGTAAATATTCGTGATTTTGGATTCCAAAAAGTAGTCCGTCGAGAGAAGAGATTTTATGGCTATTCTGATTTTGTGGTTATTCAGATCAATTTAGATAGAAGGTCATCGTCGCTCAGCAATTACGCCAGTAAAGAGCCGTATTTTTTTGAAAATTAATAAAACTGTTAAAGTGGTAAGTGTCAACGAACGGAGTGACGACACTTATTAAGGTCGTGCGTTTTTTCAATAAAAAAGTCTTGAGCACGCTGATTTGATACTTTTGCGGTTTTCTTCAGATTTCTCTACTGAAATCTGGATTATACACTACAACCATTGGCGAAAGAAGCTGCGACAATTAGTTTTTTTCGCGTATTTTCTCTGCAACTATTGAAGATGCTTGGCTGAAATTTTGACAACTGTTTGGAGAGTATTATCGAATGGAAATATATTGATACGTAGGCAATATTTTGTCAGTCAATCTACTTTTTAAGTGTCATTGAACATAAGGAAGGCGCTTATTTGGGTCTTGTTGCTTTTTCACTTTTTAATTACCCTTGCGATAATCAATGGTTTTGTAATTGTTTACTAGACTTTTAGCCGTAAATAACTTTCTTCACAAGACTCATCTCCTGGACCCATTCATCTTGTTGGCGTTTCTCTTGCAACAGAAATATTTTGAGCGTATTCGCCTTTTAAGTATCTACGTATCTACCTGATCGAAATTTGCTTCTTATGTTGGTTGTAATTTTATCTACTCGATTTGTTAAGTTTTCATTTTTTTAAAAAAAATTGTTTGTTTTTCTTGAGCGTGTCTTTCTTTCGGTTGAATAGGTTCCGGATTATTAAGAGTCGATGAACATAGTTCAGACTCTTATATAGGTCGCGATGATGTTTTTTTTAGGAAAAGTAATAAAATTTGTTCACGCTCAAGTTTACTTTTCCGAGGTTTGACTATTGATTTCTTTTTAGTTCAGTTCATTTCTTTAGAAAAATTTATGTTTGATACTTTTTTGATAAAATTAACCCAATTAGAAAACTGGATCGATAATTAAATTTTAACTTCGCTGGGAAATCTGATAATTAAATTCCATTTTCAAAATTAAAAATTGGTCACGTTTTTTGTGATTTTTACATTCGACAGTGGAGTTTGCCTTCCTTTTACCAAAAGAAGTTCAAAAAGCTTTAACACCGTCTACTTTTTTGAAATTTGAAAGGTGAGATTTTTTCAAAAAGTAAGCCCGTGTTTTTTTATCTGTTTACTTGCGTCTAATGACTCTTTTCCTACTGTCTGTTGGCTAGGTTTTTATATCGACCTAGTGGCCTCTTATTGCGTCGTTTGATGACCGGAAAAAGTTTTTTTGGGTGTGGGTGTGTGTTCTGAGGAGAATGGCACTTAAATTAGGTTAGAATTTTTTCCGGATAAATTTTATCCAGTTTTCTCAATTGGCCATCAAACTGTCCGTTGGCTATGTTCAACTTTCATTAGTTTTTTGTTTTCTTTGTCTTTTCTGTCCCCTTTTAAAACGACTTCTGCCTTTTTTGCGCTTTTTAGGAATCAGCCATTTTTCTTGCGTGTCAAAATAATTCGAGAGTTCGACAAACCATTTTCCATCCAATTCAAACAACAACAGCTGGACGGACGTCGATGAGATCGAATCCTAAACAGCGAGCTGGTGGTTGTATTTGGGTGTATGCTGATGAGCCTTCAGCTTTTATTGTTCCGGCCACTTCGCGAAGTGGGAAAAAACCAAGTCGTAGGTTTTTTTTCGGCAATTTGTAGATATTTAAGGAAAAGTCGTAGGTCCCAGTGTGACATCATATTCAATTCGCGTAACGCGTGAATCGAGTTGGTCTTCAAAAAAATTAGTCTGCATGTTTCGGTTCTCAGTCTACAAATTTCCCTAATGACACAAATTTTACAAATGACACGACGAGAGACTGAAACGTCAATTTAATTCTGCTGCAATTTAAACATTACTTTTGCCATTATGACATCTCATTTTAGCAGTTTGTAGATTAAAAACATTTTCGCAGTTTTTTAATAAATATTTGAATCACCTTTCACTGATAAAAAAACGGATGTTTAAGGACCAAATAAGAATTACTTTGAGTTCAGAAAATCAATCATTCTAGTTGGAATTTTTTTTTGCTAATTACATAGCAACCGGCCATCCTTGTTTATTTTTGTTAAAATTATTTGAACGTTAATCTAGATATGTTCGCTGTTTTAACGCTTATCTGAGCGGATAGCAGCTTAGTCAAATTAGTCCCTGAAACAGTGCATTTCAAGGATGTTTTTCTTTGTACGCCAAAAGTATAATTTTTTAAGTCAATGTGGTATTTGAAGAGTTTGATGTAAGGTTTCGATTAAATACTTAATCGTAACAAGCATTTGATAAGAGATGCCGCTTTCTATGTTTTTTTTCAGCTTCAATTTTATCCGCTTTTCTATATAATCGAAATTGAGACAAAGTTGGCAAATGATTTCCAGAATTAATTAAAAATTTGGAACTAAAGCGTAAAAGGAGCCGAAAATGCGCTCAAGTACCATAACGCTTGCTGTAAAGTAAAAAAAAAGATGGCTTGTCCCAGATGCCCAGAGCAATAATCATCCATATCTTTTTAATTATTAAGAGTCGATTTACGTAGTGCTATATAGGTCGCTATGATTTTTTTTCAGGAGAAGTCATAAAATTTGTTCATGATCATAAAAAATTTTCGCAATTTGATTTTTTTTAGGACGGCACGGCAAACCACTATCGAACAGCTAAAGTTTAAAGGTCTCGAAAATGTGATCGACTTATAGTTTCGAAAAAGGAATTTAATGTTCAGATTTCATAGCGAAATAAAAATTCGACCTAATTATTCACTTTTCTCAAATTGGGTTATTTTTGATCAATTAAGTGCCAATCATAAGTTGTTCCAGAAATTCGAAGAGTTTTATAGCCCTCTATTTTTTTATTTGAAATTTGAAAACAGATTTTTCAAAAAAAACAAGTCCATGTTTTTTCTGTTTGCTTGCGTTCATTGACTCTTTTTCAACTATCTGGTGGCTATGTTTGTCATTTTTATCCACTTGATTTTAATTACACTTAAGATGGCAAATGCGTTGCAAACGAGTGCTAGATTTTTCCCCGTGAACAATTTTCAGGGGACTCATGGAGGCGTCTTTTAGAAGTTAACTGCAGCAAACAGATGTTGAGCACGTCAGCATTTTCAAATTCCATTTCTATCCAAAATTTGTGATCGTTGGTGGTTATAAACCACTAACTTGTTTAGATCAAAGTTTATAGTCGGTTTAAAAGGTTCTTCAATCATCTCCAATGTTATATCAGCTTAGTCGTCTCGTATTGTATCATGTAAAAAGCAATAACAATTTTTCGATTTGTGCTGTGTGTTGAGTGAAATTTGGAAACGTCGGATTTCTAATTTTTTCGTCTCCCAAAATTTGAAGGATTTCATTTGCGAGAGCAAGTATACTTGTTATCGAGACTTACAATTTTTGCTCGTAAACAGCGTTTCTTTTAAATTACTGTTGCAGATAATACTACTGCTGCAGAAAATACTGGTCTCACAAAATACTGTACTTTAACTGAGAATTCAAATAGAACTATCTTGAAGTTGATTGGAATAACTAAATAATTTTTTCAAAAAGTTTTCAACTGATTTTTTTTTGGATTCGTGGCTATCGTTAGCAGCTAAATTTCAAAGAAGTAGATTTATTTAAATTTAAACCGCTTAAACCGTTTTTTCGGCTCATGTTATATCTATAAATTTTTGTTATCTATGTTATATCTATAGCTATAAAGTTTTGAAAAAAGTTCTTACGACCCATCTCCCTGAATCTCACAAACGCATACAAAATTTTCAAAAAAACGCAATACAAGATGACTACAGCAATATAACATATGCCGAAAAAATTTGAAAGAAAAAAATATGAAAATCAGAATTTTTAGAAATTACAAAACAACTTTAAATTAGTATGAACAATAAACGGTTTTAATTAAATTAAAACCCCTTCTTTGAAAAAAGGCTTCCATAAAGCATACCAAATAATCAAAATTGCATTTAAAAAAGAACGGAAAATCAGCCGACGGAAATTAGGCCGAACGCCCTGAATCTGATAAAAAAATCGTTTTCAATTTTTTTTAAATCAATTTTCTTGAAATTTTTTTTCGGTTTTTGTTATATCGTTTATCATTTTATATATTTAGCCATCTTATTTTGCTGGCTTTCTAAGGCAAAGCAAATTAAGATTCATGGGTATGGGTCTGTAAAAACTTTGAGAATCAAAACTTTATAGTTTAGTAATTTTTATGACAACAGTATTGTTTTGGCTTGACGGGGTTCGACCCAATAGCAGGGTTCATTGTTTTCTTGAAAGGGGATGGTTTCGAAAAAAATGTCAATCAGGAGCAGCTTCTTTGCTAAATCAATTACAAGCCCACTCGCAAAGAGCGAAACAAACGAGTGTGACGTTGAAAATGAGTAATTTTTCCTTGCTTTCTTCTTCATACTGCATTCACATTTTTACAAACACAACTTGAGTATTTGATAGACTTTAAAAGCATTTCTGCCATCTTCTAAAGCAGCTAAGCAATTGAAAAACACATACATTCAATATATCTGATAACAATTAGCTAAGGGAAAGTTTTCAAAGTGTTAGCTTCGATCAAAGGAAAATTCAACACAGATTTTTGTAATTTATATAACTACTTTTTAAAAAATGGTAAATAGGCTATTGCACTAAATAAACAAACTTGTTCCAATACTGCATTGATAATGCCATTTTTCCTGATTGCATTAAATTGGCCAAACTGATTCCAGTCTATAAAGAGGGTAATCAAGCAGAGCCTTAAAATTTTTGACCCTAAGGTAAACTCCTTTAAAAACTTATATACAACAGCATGATAGCTTATTTCAATAAATTTGACTTACCTATTTAAGAAAAATCAATTTCGATTCCGATCATGTCAGGGAACAGTTGACGCAATCGTTTCACCGATTGAAAATTTAAGACACTTTTTACGATCAAGCAAAATTAATCACATTGCACTTTCATAGGTTTGAAAAAAGCTTTTGATACAGCAGATCACTTACTCGCGAGTCGTATAGACTAAGAGAACCAATTAGTCAGTTAAGATCTTATTTGACTCATAGGAAGCAGTATGTAGCCACTAAAAGGCAAATACAAAATTAAGAGAAGTTTGCTTTGGAGTTCAAGGGTATATTCTTGATTTACTGCCTTTCATTTTTTCATCAATGATATCGACTCTAACCAGAAAAACTCAAAATCTATACTATACGCAAATGAAACTGTAATTAAGACATGTACACAGATGAAAACTGTGCATGCTGAACGCCAGGCTGCTTTGAAGAAAACATCAGAGTGGTTAAAACAAAATAAGCTTACACTAAATGCAGAGAAAACAAAAACCATTAATTTTAGCGAAACAAACCGGAAAAAATTAAATCCACAAACTGTTCACCTAATTTGTCAGCCAATTAAGCGAGATAAGTTTTTTCGATATCATGGAATTTGTATAGATGAACAGCTGAACTTCGATAAACACGTTGATTTCAACCCAGCATTTAGGAAGAATTTATAAAACTTTAGTGCAACCTATTTACAGCAGGGCGTTTTGGCTTGCGCATCCAAGAAGAAGACCAAAATAGTCTTTCCAATTCGCTTGTTCAAAACTATTTTAAAAGCAGGTAAATACTAATAAATCCAAAATAAAAGATTGAAAAATATTTTGTTTTATGCCAAGGAGCTCCATTTGTATGAACTATTGGCAACAGTGTCCAAAGTTCTCAGATGCGAAAGCCTTATTCAAATTTTGAACGAGCTCATTACGAATAATGAAGTGAACAATTTTTCCGAGATGTTCATTACAGCCAGAAGACTACCAACAAGAGTAAACAAAAATACTCAAAGGAGTCAGTTTTTGTTGTTCTTAAAAAAATGTTAAAAATCCTAAATTATCATCCTAATTTTTTTGAAAACATAAAAACTCTTCCTCCCTCAAAGTAAATTTTTTCAATCGTAATTTTTTAGACTGCTACATCCTAGATAACGAAGACCTCTTAAGATATATTTTCTATTAGTTGAGTAAGATCCATGATCTTTTGTGTATTTTTCTAGTAAATTTTACTTCTGGTTTTTTAAGCGAGAACCAATATAATTTAATTTTTAATTTCAAATTTTGAGAATTTATTTCTCACCAAGTATCAAAAACTTACTAAATAAGTTTCCGCTCTGAGACCCCTGTGAACGGACCTGTAGGTCCAATGGTGCTCTCCTAGGCAGTAAAATTGTTGGTGTGGTTTGTAAATTTATTAACTGCGCACAATGGAATTGCCTGAAAACAAATAATTGTAAGAAGAAAATTGGACAAGTTATTTTTCTTGTAAAACGATGAGCCTTGTTGAACAAAATTGGCTACTCTTACTGCACGCTTCGTTTGGCATTCACTGAAAATCAGGAGCGTCCTAAAACCAGGCTAATACACCACAATCATCGGTGAAAGAAGCTGCAATAATTATTTTCTTCGCGTATCGTTCGGCTTCTCGGAAATTATTGAAGATGCGGGGCTGAAAACTATTTCAGCCAAATTTATTTGCTCAAGTGTTAGTTAATATTATTTGCTTAATTGTCAATATTATTTGCTTAAGTCTTAGTTAACAAAAGAAGACGCTTTTTTGGTGTGTTGCTTTTAAGTCTTTTTTCAGAAAAAAGTTATAGTGTGTTCACGCTTAAATTAGATTTTTCGTGGTTTGAGTTTTTCTATTTAAGTTTAATTCAAATTGATTATTCTTAGAATTTTTTGGAGTACACGTTAGTCGGAATTTACCGCCGTAGCAATAGATAACTATCGCGTAGGATATGCGACCCGCGATTTTTCCGGGCTCCATTAAAGTGTACCAATATGGTGTTTATGTAAACAGAAAACTTCACAAGGAGAAAATGCAGGTTTTGAGCAAACAACAACTTTCAAATGTCGCGCCATCCGCAATCTGAAAGACGCTTTTGGAGCGAGCTGTTTCATTCCTTTTTTAAGAGGTTAACGAGGGACGTGGTATTATTTTTAGTTTAACAGCTACAAAACAGTTCGAAAACTCATAAACAAATCATCTGTGAGTTTTAGGCCTACTTTATAGCTGTTAAAAGCCTATCTTTGCTAAGGACCCTATAAAAAAATCGGTCGTTCTTTTCTGTTTTTTTTTTCTAATGCGCTGACTTTTTTCCAGATGTAAGTTATATGTTTGTTGCTTGTGTCTGCGATTTTCAGCGGTGCCTCTGTGATAATATGGTTCAAATAAAAATGTTTTTTATAATGATGTGTATAGTCGGGAAAATAAAGCGGTTTTGTTCAGATTTTTCGAATTCCGTTTTTTATTTTCAGCGTGCCCAGATGAAACCGCCCGAAATGTCTCCTGTCTCTCACCAACAGTCAAATTTAAGTTCCAATGACAGGTCAGAAGTGACTGGCGCCCCACCTAGAATCGAACAGCCCTCCATCCCCAACCTGAACAACGACAACTCCGCCCTGTTTTTTGTAAGTATTGTTCACCCTCTTCTAAATAGACGCCTGTCGTATTTGTAAAATATAACAGGTTACATCAGCTTTATTATAAGTGAGTGTAGTTTATTTAAGTTTTTTTCGCTTCATAGTTTTGAAGGTTTTGATTTGAATTTTAGAATGAGAACGACCAAAATGAGTACAACAAGTTCCTGAAAGATTTCGAGAACAAAGGCAATAAACTGAACGTGAATGACACTGGCACAAATAATGTTGATGCAGCTATGGCCAGCCACGCGGACGCACTCAACCTGGGAGAATCGGTGGACGATTCCTCGATCAAAATGGTCGACATGGAGAACCAGTTCAAAAAACTCATGTGGGATAGCAACAAAGATGATGATTACGGTTTAGACGAGACGCCTACCAACTCAATGGTGCAGACCCAAGCAGCTCCTGCAACGATGATAAATAATATCGCAGGCAGCGGAGAATCGCTAGTGATCGCCAGCAAGTCTCTTGGCATAGTTCAGGGCACACCTAGCTCCGCGACCACTTTGGAACAGAGTCGAATTTGTAAAGTGAAACCAGTCACTCAGAATACGAGCATGGGTCACTTGAGATCCCAGATAGTTCCACCCTCTGCTAGTCTGAACACGCCGGGAGGAATAGGATTGCAGGATTTCCAAACGAGCATGGAAATGTCAAATCATTTGAGTAACTCGGCATTGATGGCGCATGGACTGTCGGTGAGCCAGCAAGCTGCATTTTTTGACGATGCTTTGGGGTATCCAGGAGGCTATGGAACAGCTTCTAATGCAATTAACCCAGCGGCTTCTGGTTCGTTTTTCGACCAGCAAACTGGAAACGCGTTCACAGACGCACAAGCAGCAGCAGTTGTCGCCGCACAGCAGCAGCAGAGCCAATCTCAAATCGGACATCAGTCGTTTATGGGACAGAAACCTCAGCAGAACATTGGAACTGTTCCACCACAGCCACATCAGAGCAATAATAACTCCATTGGAGCAGGAGGATGGAACAGCAATGGTCATTTTGCAATGTATCCAGATCAGCCATCTCAGAACAACCCTTTAGGAGCAGGATTAGGTCAGTCCGCTAACTCGCCGTACCAACAGACTGTGTATAACCAGATGGGAAACTCCTTTGGACCCAATGCGGCCGCTCAGTCTAGCTTCAGCGCATTCGGATACAGTCCTATGATGGGATTGGGACCCAGACCCCAGCAAACTAACCACTCGCATCCGTTTATGCAACCCCAAAGCCAGAATCCACAGCAACATAATAACTATGGACACATGATGAACTCCAATGCCCTACAGCCGGGACTCAACAACGCCACCTTCCCTAGTCCCCAACACCCAGTGCAGTCGTTTGAATTGAGTTTGGGTGCTTTCGGAGCTGCCCAGGGACACCCAGGAGGAAAAGCGATGTCGCCCCAAAGTCACCAACAACCTGGAGACTTCAAAAATGAGTTTTCGATGTATGGTCTGAGCGACGCTTTCTCGGCAACCTTCAAGCCAGAACAATCGCAGGCATTCTTGGCTGGCTACGGAGCTGCAAAAGGAAATACTCACTTTCTTCAAGGCTCGTCGTCGTTTAACAATGGAAATGGATCGAATATGCAACAGCAGCAAATGAATGCTAACTCGGGGTTTCACAATGGGAATAGTTCATTTATGGGAAACAAAATGTTGTCAGGATTCACGAAACCAGAAATGATTCAGGCAGCTCATAAGCTGAACATGGGATCCTCCTATCCAGGGCATTTCGGTGTGGGCTCTTCTGCGCAAGGTCCGTTTCACAAGACAGGACCGAACTCGATTCAGATGGGAGGAACCAGCTCAAATGCAGTTGCGCAGCAAAATATGATGCAGTCACAGGCTCCTGGAGGTGGTTTTGGGCAAAATTTTTCCAACCCGGTCAACTCAATGTCAACTAGACCGCCTCCTATTCAAAGACCGAATAACCATTTCCCGAGACCACGTGTTAATACAGCTATTGGAGGAATGTCGGGAATTGGGATATTTCCGCCTTCGTCTATGAGCGGTTCCTATTCTATGAGTTCAAACACAAATCCAACTTTACAGAAAAGGAACAGTGGCGACCGAGGATCTCCGGGTGCGAACAACCAGAGACCCTGGAGCTCTGATTTGGGAAATTCGAGTGCGACGGCTGGTACAATGGGAAAATTTGCACAGAATTTCATACCGTCGAGCGTAACGACTTACGGAGGAAATTCGAACAACTTGATGAGAAATATGGGCCAACAGCAGCCTGCGCAGTTCAGACGAGATATGTACTCAGTGCCGAACTCAATGGCACCTGCAACTCGATTCAATTCGAACTTCAAACAAGAAATGTCGGATCCTAATTCCTGCATGATGGGACCAGATGGTCGAATGAAGCAGAATCCACCGAAGATGGAAAGCAATGGAATGGAAAACAAAGACGTAAACCACATGTTTAGTCACGACATGGTCGGTGGTGATGTAGTTTCTAATAATGATTCCTCGGAAATGGGTGTCCCGGTGTCCTCGGAATTGTCCTCAGCCCCCACTGCAAACGAACATGTCCCTGGATCGAATCCCCAAAACTCCACTCTCTTGGCATCTGCAGGCGTCGAAAATAACTCGGCGAACGCCTCCCAAGGCTCCACAAACCCCAACACGAACATGTCAATTGCTGTTGACTGATATTCGGAGACGTCAAATGATTAACTCCGCTCTTCGCAGAGAAAACTGAGAAATTCAAACTTAAATAAAAGTTTCAAAAGTATATCATCGAATTTCAAACTAATCTCGTAAGATAAAAGTAAGTTGTTGAAGTAGTACAGGTGGTTTGGCTCTTAACTTCACTCGTGGTATTTTGGTTTTTTTTTTCGTGATGTGATTTGATTCCCTAAAATGTGCAAATTTATAAGATGGTAAAGATTTCAAGTCGTCGACACAGTTTTGGGTTAAATACAACCTTGCATGTGTTCACTTGACGTGTATGTAGATCTCAAATCAACCTTGACCCCTGGAAGACGTGCTTCGCTAAGTGTTGCTGAAGTAATTATTGAGCCAATATATCGTTTGAAGAGAAAGTTTAGTTCTCCACTCATATAACCGTTTCACCCCTTTTATATCCAGTACTCAAACTTGTCTTTGTGAGCTATTATGCCATGTGATATTTGACGCAATTCATTTGATTCCTTAATGACGTTTGAACAACTCGAAGGTTTTGGCTTAAAAAATCTATCTTGCGCTTCCGAAAAATTGTTCAAAAGTCGCATGCTTCAGTTTTATAGTAGACTAATTCGAAAAGTATTATCCTCGTTTCGATTTCAATTGACGCTCCATTATTATTAGTAGTTGCTCAACCTTTTTGTTAAATTGTCATATTTCAACTTAAGTCAATATTTCTGCATGTGACGGCGTTTTCTGGTTCTTAATCATTTAGTTGAGCGTTCGATGAAAGTTTAGATGTTGTTAGAGTAATAAGTAGCGTTTGAATGAATTGAAACCATACATATATTCAGCTTAGGAGGTCTTTTCAATATCCATTTCAAAGCCGCAACGTCCTGCATTTAGCAAAGGTGCTATTTCAGTTTCGGTCCTACTATTTTTCCGTGAGTTGATTTCCCCCAATGTTTTATGAAGGTAAATTTGACATTTAAATTTGATTGGTGAGTTGGCGTTGATAAGTTGTACTCCCTGTCCCCCGATGCAGTTAATAAATTAAATATTATGTCGGTATAACTATTTATATGAATATGAACAAATAAGCCAGCCAATGGAATATTGATAAGAGTCCGAATAATCACTTGTTTCACTTCACATTTCTGCTATTTGTTGTTTCTCTTCTCATAAATAAATGATCACCAGATGCATATTTGTAAAATAAAATCTTCAATGTTTTCTTTTTTCGAGATATAGATACTATTAAACAGCACACCAGTGCTAAAAGAAGGATGTAAAAAAGGCCGAACTATGGCTATTTTCACTTATTTAGATCATATGCTATTTACTGGCGGATAATATATTAAACAAACCGCCATGTCTACAAGCCGAAATTGCATCAGATTTTTTACACTGCGAGAGCAGTGTCTTGTAATCCGGAACAAGATTTTCCCCGTAAACAACTTTTCATTGCTTTACTTTTGAACCTTAACATTATCAGGCGCCTAGAATTAGGTGTTTAGCAAATAGGAAGTCAGCTCTGAGGACGAGGTCTGTTTTCGATGAAACTTAGAGTTCAATTTTTTTTTACATTCCTTAAAAATAGAAAAAATCAAATACCAAAAATTTTCCATAAAACTTACTGAGAATTAGGAAATCGCAGAATTTCAAAAACTTAGGTCAGCGTGCCATAACATACTTATGCTCAATTCCTGTTTGCTGATATTAGTTGAAATTTGATATTTCACGTTCCAAAATACGCTGCTGCTGTAATATATCCCAACAAAAATTTCTAAATGTGAGCTTTTAAATGCGTTTTTCTCAAATTGGGTTTTTGCACAACTAGCTTAGAACAGCAGAATTAATATGGCGTTTTTTTATTTGCGAAATAACGTCCCAAAACTTTATCCCAAAAATAGACCTTTTTTGCTTTTTTTAGTCAATCAAAAATTGCGCTAAAACTAGTTGATCAATCACTGGCTTAACTTCATCAAAAAGAGCCTCTTGTGTAGCCGAACATACTATGAGAAAGCTAGAATCTCGAAAACATTGTGTAGATTGTATTAACTATTTCATTTCTTTTGACAGACAAAAATGGTTGTTCATACTAAAGAAAAACACCAAATTTATATTATGCTTGCAATAAACAAACGTTATCAAATTTAGATTTTTTTCTAGTTAACAACTAGTTTAGCCGAATCACTTGAATCATTTGATAGCTTGCTTTATTAACGAAGATAATTTTCATGGTTCGAATCCGAGACCATGCGAGTTTTTCTAATTTGACGCACCTAGTTCTGACTCTTTTATAGGTCTCAAGGATTTGTTTTTTTTTTCTGGAAGTCTTAAAATTTGTTCAGGCTCAAATTTAGTTTTTCGATGTTTGACTTTTGATTTTTTTTAAGTCAAGTTCATTTCTTCTGGTAAAAGGAAGACAAATTCCACTATCGAATCTAAAAATCACGAAAAACCTGATCTTGAACTTCTAATTTTGAAAATGGAATTTAGTTATCAGTTTTCCCAGCGGAATAAAAACTTTACCCAATGAACCAGTTTGCTCAAATTGGGTTAATTTTATCAAAAAAGTGCTTATTATCAATTGTTCTAGAAATTCAAAGAGGTTTGAGGCCATTTATTTTTGTTCAAAACTTTAAGGTGAGTTTTTTTTCAAAGCACATTTTTATTAGTGTGTCGTTCGTTCATTTTGTTTTTAGAAGACTTGAAAACATTTTATACTGACGTTCTAATATTTTATTATGTTTGTTTTGTATCGCAAGGGATGCGAAATTCCGCTTGGCTTCAGTGGTTGAAAACAATTTCTTAAGATTTTGCGCAGTGTTTTCTGGAAAATCTATCCTTCTTGGAGTTTGTTGGATTTCTTAAGATGCCCTTTTTGATGGCCTCTTGTGTCAGTGATTGGTTAAGTAGTTTTGCTGTAGTTCGTAATTGACTAAAAATCCAAAAAAAGTCATTTTGGGGGGGGGGTAAAATTTTGGGTAGTTTTGTCTTCATCGTTTTTCAGCTATTTTCAACCCAATTTATGATAAACCTGCTTTAATTTTCAAATTTTGTTGGTTTGGTTCGCATAAGGAAAATTAGCACTTTACAGCACTGAATTTGATTATGAGGATGAAACAAACAAATCTTGTTCTAAGCATGATTTGTCTTCTTCGTTTTTTGTGCCAAAAGTAACTCAGGTTGAGAAAAACGAGTTTTAAACTTCAAGATTTGTTCGTTTCGTCCTCATAATCAAACTCGTTTTTCACAAACTGAGTTGCTTTTAGCAGAAAAAACGAAGACAAAACTTGCTTAGAACTTCAGCACAGTTAATAGGGTGTCAAATGTTTTGTGAAATTCGGGTCCAAAATTAAACCCTAAAAATGACCCTTCTCGGTTTTTTTAGTCAATCAAAAATTACGCCAATTTTATTGGTTCAACTGCTGACAAACATGCATCAAAGTGAGCCTCTTGCATAACATTACCAAATTTAAAAAGGTTATAATCGTCTCACTTCTCTATAACTAAATTTATTCGGTTTGATAGCAGAAAATGTCAATTTTACAATTTATAGTATCTTTTTATTTAAAAACATTTTAGAGATTTTGCGCCAAAGTTTGGAGATTATGCCTTTAATATGTTGTTAGGTTAGGCATACTTTAATACACTTGTAAGCAATTGAATTAATAGTATTGGCGTAATTTTTGATTGACTAAAAAGCCAAAAATGGTCAATTTTGGAGTTAATTTTAGACCCAAAGTTCGCAAAACAAATTGCATTATGTTTTTCTGCTTAAAACCTAAGCAAGTTTTCTCCTCTTTGTTTTTTGTCTTAAGTCAACCCGTTTTGCGAAAAACGCGTTTTAAACTTCAATTTTTATTCGGTTTGTCCGGATATTTTTAAATCACCACTAGTCGCCTTAAAAAAGTTACTTTGAGTCAGCGTTGGTAGTCTAGCTTTTGAAACAGGGGCGGATTTAGGGGGAGACGTTTTTTTAAGGATTTGACCCCCTGCCGGCCCAAAGGGTTCCCCCTTTAGGCTATTTTGAGATATTCATTTTTCTTGACGGACCCTGAAATTTTTCTTAAGGCGCCTTTGGCGCGAATATATACTAATTTTGAGAGGCGAGCGCGCGCCAAAAAACGCAACTTTTTGGTTAACATTTACCAAAAAGTGCCTGAAAATGCCTTTTTTGACCTGTTTTTTGCGGCGCAGAAAATTTGACCACAACTGGGCCTTTTTATTGCTTTAGAAGAGCTCAAAAAATCAATTTGGTCGACCTAAAAAAAGTCAACAAAATTTTCGAAAGTCGTCTAGGTATCTTGTCGTCTCATTTGCATCACCCAAAATTTATATCTAAGGACTCAGGTTACCAGATTGAACCTTTGCTTGTCCGATTTTTATACCAGACGACAAAACAAAGGCAAATCGCAACCGCGTCGTTTGAAGTAGCGACCGCTTTTGCCGCTTCGCGAGATGTTTACTGCGCATGAATCGGTATTTATATCTAAAAAAAGTCTATTCTGCTGAGAAAGTTGAAGAAATTGTTATTTACACGATGCGAGATTGCCCTGTGTGGGCGTCGTTATTAATACAATTATTTAAGTATTCTTGGTGAAATAGTGCCGTTTTTTGGCTAACTGTGGGTCTGGTAAAAGGAGCATGAATTCATTAGAGTATCAAAATACGACCGTTTTTTTCCGAAAAAATGGGCTAATTTTTTGAAGGTTTGGCGAAAACTTCAACGTCAGTTCGCTATCTTAATTCTTATGCGGTTTTTTGAAAAACCTCAAAGGTAAACGAGAAATGAACGAGAGATGGCTTGAGTCGACCGAATTGTACAACTTGAGTCAACACATAAAGCAAATACATAACTTGATCAGCTCAACCCAGTTAATTGCAAGAAAAATTGTAATGTGTTAAATTTAAAAATATTATTTAATGGGTTAATAATTTTAAAAAGTCATATGAGATGACGGAAAAGTTAAAAACAATAAAACAAACAATCTCGCTAATCCAACGCAAAGTTACACAATGGTTGTCTTTTTGTTGATACAGTAGTCATTACAGACAACAAACTCGTCGTTTTTTTTTCAGAGCCCCTCGGGAAATTTGCAACAGGCTCTTGCAAAGGTGCAGTTTCGTGCAATAAGCTACAAAAAGATGAAGAAGAACAAGATGATGAACATGAAGAACAAGAAAAGGATGATGAAGAACTTAGATACATTTTATTGGCTTAGAAATCATTTGATCGGCCTTGATAATTTTTAGCTAAAATTTCTTTCTTTTTCACTTGTTTTTTTTTTAAAAAACAAAATCCATAGTTTGCGAGCCATTTTCTTAAAAATCAAAACAATGCTGTGAAATAATTCTGTCGTCCCAGATTTTAAAAATTACTCTGATAATCGACTGTAACAAAAAAATTTCGAGGAAAACTCCTGAGTAAGATGAAAAAAAAATACCTTCAAAAGACTTTCGTTTATCTTTTTTGAGATTGTTTGTTACCTTTTCGATTTATTTTTACCCAGGACGATGCTCGGTTAATAAATACAGTGGATGTGATAGGGACAAACAGCATCGTGGTGATTAAAGCTATAAATGAGATTGAAAATGTGAACAATGTGGTTTAAGAAAATGAAAAACACGAACTTTGTCTAGTGTGCCGGAAAAACATGTTTCGGAAAAAATTCATAGTAGTAAGAACGATGGACTTCGGGCTCACGAGAGATATACGAGCAAAGACTGTCTTCCGATACTTAACCCATCGTTCGATGCAAGATTTTCTCAAGATTCTCAAGATGTAACATCAGATACCCTTTATTCTTTCAAAAGTTACTTGGATATCAATTTAGTTTATAAACCGAATAAAGCGTGTCATGTACATCCTGGCGATGATTAAGGATGTTTATTAACTGTTATTTGCAAATTAATTTGTTTTGTTGTTAAGCCTGCAATTTATCGGGCAAAGCCAAATTGAGCTAACAATCAAAACATTCATGAAAAGGGGTGTCGTCTGAAAACAAAAAGCTGAACTGGGTTCAAGGTTAAAACACAATTGAACATATTGATAAAAAAAACATATCTATAGAGAATAAATTGTTGAATCACAGCTTAACTCTAAGTTGATTTTTTTTTTTGGTTTGTTTGAGTATATGAGGCAATAAATTTGATTGTACAATCAAGCCGGGAGAAAAAACGAAATATTGAGAAAAAATTTAACTAGCAAGGCATATTTGAGCTTGTTGTTGAGTTTAACACTGTTATGTTGACTTTTTTTCAGATTATTTATATTACAGTAAAAAAATTTCTATTGACATTTTTTTCTGTAGTAATTCAAGTGCCCTGCCTGTGCCCGGGCTGTATTCATTGGGTTGAGCGTTCTTGACCAACCAATGACCAAGACAGGTGTTCACTTGGAAAACAATTTGACTCAGGTTGTGATTAAGTGACCGGATTTTTTACCAATTTCTATGGCTTGGTTCGACCAAAGTGTTCAACTTGGGTCGACATATAAAAGAAATAAATAACTTTATCAGATCAATCAAATTAATTGCGAAAAAAATTTTAATGGTTAAAATTTTAGATTTTTTTATCGGATGCGCAAGCCGACGCGCGAAACTGGATATATGAAATTACCTCAAAGAACATGAACCTCAAAGAACAAGGTCGACATATAAAAGAAATAAATAACTTTATCAGATCAACCAAATTAATTGCGAAAAAAATTTTAATGGTTAAAACTTTAGATTTTTTTATCGGATGCGCAAGCCGACGCGCGAAGCTGGATATATGAAATTACCTCAAAGAACATGAACCAACTAATTCAAATTATCATTTGAAATGATAAAAAAATGGAAACAAAAAAAACTATTATCACTAATTGAACTCAAGGTTACACAGTGGTTGTCGAGTTTTCGAATCCGTGCTCGCTGTTTCGAAATAGTTAATAAAAAGGTCAATACAGAAAACGAACTCGTCGTTTTTTTTCAGAGTCCCTCGGAAAATTTGCAATAGACTCTTGCAAAACTATAGTTTCGTGATATAAGCTACAAAACGATGTAGAAGAACAAGATGAAGAAGAATGAAAAGATGGAAAAAACTTAGATAAACTTTTTTCGCTAAGAAACCAGTCGGTCGGCCTTGATGATTTTCAGCAAAAACTCTTTTTTTCACATGCCCTTGATTTGAAAATCAATTATCTTGATTTGAAAACAATCAAAATCCATGGCTTCGTAGAAATTTTTCTGAAAGACAAATTAAATTTTAAAATATTCAAATTTCCCAGATTTTAAAAGCTCTTCTGTTAGTCAACTGTAGCAAAGAAAGTTCCATAGAAAACTCCTGAGTGAATTGAAATCATTTTATCTTCCAAAGGTTTTCGTCTATCTTTTGAGAGAACTTTTGTTACCTCTTCAATTTATTTTTACCAGTGACAATGTTGGGTTAATAAGTGGAGTGGATGTGATAAAGCTATAAATGAGAACGAAACTGAGAGCATCGTTCTTCAAGAAGTTGGAAAGCACGATCTTTGGCTATTGGGCCGGGAAAAAATCTTGGGTAAAAAACATAGCAGTAAGAGCGATGGATTTTGATCTCAAGAGAAATATGCGAGCAAAGGCTGTCTTCCAGTACTTAACCCACCATACGAGGCAAGATACTCTCAAGATGTTACATTAGATACCCTTTATTTTTTCAAAGGTTACTTGAATATCAAATTAACTTGTACTTCCTGGTGAGTACTTGTACTTCCTGGTGATGATTGAGGATGTTTACGTACTGTTATGTGCAAAATCAAATATTTGTTGACAAACCTGCAATTTTTTGGGCAAGAAGCAAATTGAGAGGAAAATCAAACTCCGCTAACAATAAAAACATGTTTCGGAAATGCGAAGCAGAAATTGAGTCGACTGCGAACAGCATGGGCACGCTCTTTTCTACGAACAACTATATTGTATCTGTACTGATCCGAAATGACGAAGCATCAATCTCATAAGTTCACGTGAATGACAAAGATGAGATAGTTTCATTGAAGTTTCATGCTGTTAAAAGAAAATTGGTGCATCGTTTATTGGTGCTTTAAAGTCTTGAGGCTATGATATAAATGAAAAAATGTCGCCGAAAAACAAAATACAGAATAGGGTTCAAAGTCAACTTTTATTGATCAAACTGGAAGAAAATATATCTACAGAGAATAAACTGTTGAATCACAGCCTAAATCCTACATGATTTTTTTTTGGTTTGTTTGAGTAAATGAGACAGTAAACTTCATTGCACAATCGAGAGGGAGAAATCTAAATTTTGCGAGAAGATTTAATTAGCAAGGTATGTTTGAGTTTCTTTTTGAAATTACCGCAATTATTTTTGACTTTTTTCAGATTACTTATGTTACAGTAAAAGAAATTTTCGATTGATAATTTTTTCAGTAGTTGTTCAGATGCCCCGCCCGTGAGTTCGCGAACTGTCTTCATTCGGGTTGTGCGTTCGTGACCGGCAAACGACCAAGACATGTGTTCACTTGGAACTCAATTTTTAAATATAAAGTTAGTCCTGCCTAAGAGTTCGCGGGCAGTTTCGAATCAGGTTGTGATTACGTAACCGGCTATGACCGAGCATCAAGTAGCTTCGTTAATCTCATTTTGCTATTCTACGGAATTCTTTTCAATTAACCTAATTTCTTACTTTTCATTTTTTAAACATACTAGTAAATGTCATAAATAACTTTTTTTTAAAAAAAAGGACAATTCATATTTTATTTCAACCTAAATTTTTTCTAAAATTAGTATTTCTTCTTTTAACACTTTTTTGATGTTTTTTTTTTCGTAGGTTTTTCTTTGGTTTTCTCTAATAAGACAGAACGCTATGAGACAAAACTCGAGGCCGATGAAATCATTAAGATAAGTCAGTATTGGAGAGGGAAATTTTTTTTGTAGGATGTATATTTATTGTCAGAAAAATTAGATCAATTGCAAGTTATGTTCAGAAAATTCGATAAGACTTTTTTAGCTATAATCTCAGCTGAATTATAATTACAAAACGGACAAGATAGTAATATTTTCTTTTTTGATGGATATAAAAAGTTTGAAATTTTTTGCAAAAAAAAAAGATGCAAGCTGTGGAGAATTTCAGTAAGAAAAATTCTAAATCATACAATGCTGAGAAAAAATTTGTTGATAATAAATTGCACATTTTACTATTAGAGATTTGGAAAAAAAACAAATAAGGATTATACTTACCACAGTATACAACTACCCTAACTCTACTAAACAGACAACTTTAGAAAAATTAGCAAACTATATCTGTTCTTCTTTTTCTACTTGCTGACAATACAATGTGGTGTGAAGGGACTTCAACATCAATACTCTGTGTGAAACTAAGAAGTCAATTGATTTAATTTAAAGGTTTTTGGTCAACAAAGTTAGCTTGTTCAACCAAAAGCGACCTACCAGGAAGACGCATAACTCAAAGTCTTGCTTGCAATTTTCTCCAGTAGCCAATAGAAGCTATTTGGAATAATAAAAATTTTTATTACAAAACAGTATGCAATGAAGCGTAAACAGTAACAACAGAAATGAGTTAGATACGACAAACTTACTAAGAAAACGGCTAAAACTGAAAACATTTTGTTCGAAAATCAATTGATAGACTAATAAATACACTGACCATCGAATTTGATAAAAAAACAACAAGGAGTGTACTAAAGAGTTTTTTTTTTAAATTGACGAAACTTCAAATTAAAAATGTAGCAGCAAAAAACGGGATGATTCAAATTTTTAATAACACTGCTGGCGCCGTGGACAAAAAAATTAAAACTTTGGTACAAAATAAGTTTAAAAAATGTTTATCAAAGAAAAAAGAAAAAATAGCCAAGGCGGATAGTAAACAGTTTTTAAAAGTACTGAACAAAATCAAAGGTTAAAAAAATAAAAAATTTGGGGAAATGTCGATTAAGGAACTGAATAATTTGATGAGTTCTTCCAATAATAGGGGAGAAACTTTTTAACCGTTTAAACAATGAAAAACCCAAATTAGATCATCACAGTCAGTCACTCAATGTACCTCAAACCACTAACACTAAATAAGCAGGAAGCTTGAAAAGTCTTGGGTTTGACTAACTTAAAAATTAGTCGCGAAATGTAAAGTATAAATTCTTTTTTTCTTAAAACAGATTTTATGGGCTATAGTACTAACTCTTTCAAAAAAACTTTCAGTAAAATTTTCTCTTACTGTTTTCCCAATTTAATGAAGTTAGCAAAAGTTTTCACATTGTATAAATATGGGAAATTTTTTGATCCATCAAAAATTGGTCAACTTCTTTGCTACCATTCATTGATAAATTGTTTGAAAAACTCATGCATAACAATTTTTTAATAGGTTTAGTTTGTTCTAAAAAGATCAGTTTGACTTTTGTAACGGTGGAGTATTGGAAGGGAATTAAACAGTATTTACAACCAATCAGTAACAACTCAGTGTACGTTTGTGGACCATGTAAAGGCGTTTGACCCAGTTTAATAATATATCTTGATTTCGAAATAAAATGCGTAATGATGAGGAGATTCAATACTGCAACTAATTGAATCTAATCTCAGTAACCGCAATCAGTTTTTATTAAGTAATCAAGGGAAGTCTGATTCGTGAACAATTGCATTTGGATACCACAGTGCTCAGTCCTCGGACCGCTTTCGCTCATAAGTTCTTCAACGATATAGCAGTCAATTTAGATAGTTCAGAAACTTTTTTTTATATGATACTTCAATTAGTACAACTACAGAAAAAAAGCGTTGAAGGCACTCCATCAAAAAACTTAAAACACAACTGAAAAATGGTTAATCAATAATGAGCTTACCCTAAGCACAGATCAAACTAAGAGAGTTTATTTCCAAAAAATTAACAGGAACCAATCAAAAGTTTCTCAAGAGAAATTAAGTAATGAAATGTTTGAGTGCAGAAAAATTTTCCGCTACCATGGTTAAGTTCTGGACAAAAATTCGAATTTCGCAGATCATACAAATTTGTTGCATAAAAAACTCACAAGGTTGGATTGAGAAAAATTTTGTCAATCAAACATCTTGTCCAGATATATAAAACGTATGCAAAACCTCTTATTAATTACGATGTTTTGACATATTGATTCAAAAACAAAACAGAAATTGATGTAATAGATCAAAAATTGAAAAGTTAATTCAAAGTCCTGTTTGGAATCCGTACATATCAGTCAGTAAAAGATACTGGAGTAAAAAGAAACCGGTTTATGCAAAAGAACTGCATTTATGTGAGTTATTGAAAACATTGTCAAAAATTTTATAGAAAAAAGTCCTGTTCAATTTCGATACGTTTTTGGAAATGAAAAAAAACAGACCCAATTACAGGCTCGGAAGGTTGCAGTAGCTACGTATAACATCTCTTTAGATACAATTTTTTCAAGGCTGTGTTATAAAATACCACCCAAGCTATATACGTTAGATTTAGATAACATCTGACACTCTTCATGAACTGAACGATTTCAACCAAACTTTTTTGAAATGCCATAACATAGATAATAAAAAAACTAGCTACAAAGATATAACTTTAACCTGTCTAGGCGATTGAAGTGTATCATTTTTTTTCTCGTTGCGTTACTTTCCATTTTGCTGTGACGCACTCATTTTTTTAGCGAATTAATTCAATTGATTTTTTTGATTTAGTTAAAAATGGTAATGAGACATTTATTGTTCTCAAATCATGTTCGACTAAAATATTAACTCTTTTTTCCTCTCAGAGATACCTGAAAACGGATCTGTAAATGGTGACCACCCAGGCAGTTGTAATTTTCCTTAAGTCTCATTTTGTGAACTTTTGTCTTTTCTTTCTGAAAATGGGCTCTTTTTCCTCCCCGAACAATGCGAACAGTAATTTCACTAGTAAAAAATTGCAGGTGGGGGGGGGGAAGGAAAAAGAGCCTGAAAATGTTTTTATCATTTTTATTATAAAGAAAGTGTCAGTGTTTTGTAGGCTCTAATTGAAAAAATTTTGGATAATTTCCCACAATCAAAGCACTATTCTCTCTCGCCATCCACATTTTGAAGTTGGGAGCGTACGTGTCATTGAAGAGTTGATTTGACAAAGCGACAGCGTCTTGAAATCCGAAGGAGTACAGAATCGAAAGAGTATTGCGCAGAAGTCTTGTAGAAAATTGTAATCTTACAGTGGATAACTACCTGGAGTTGTACGTGGCCGCTTAAATTCCATGATGCTTCAATTAAGTATGAATACGCTCACAGAGCCAACCCGGCTCGGATATCCGCCCGAATTAATTTCAATCAAGTAAATGAATAAAATATTGCATCACTAGAAGCAAAATGTATCACTTTGAGATTGGACTTGCGGGAAAATGATGTAAAAAACTACAATACAAAAAATTTTGAAAGTTGATCAATTCAGATAAATAGCAGTCAAAATTTTCAGAGCGTCTCATTGGTGTAAGTTCATGTCGGATCTCTCAAGTTTTTTCAACAAATGAAAACTATAAAACAAAAATGAATTGAAAATTTACTGTGAAACGCTAATAAATATCTATTTTTGGAATAAATAAATCTGTTTTCAGAGAGTCGATAAAATTATGCGCTGGTTTCACTCACTTGTGAAAAAGAAAATGTTAAGCTTCTTTCTAAGGTTGATTCCCAATTTTTCCACGACTAAGGCCCCTGTTTTTCCATCTCTATACTTGTCCGATTCTTTCGTGAATTGGTCTACGTAAACTGAGACAAATGAGTCCATGCCATGTACTTTAATCTTATCCAAGACCGGAACGTCTTTATGCGTGTCTTTCCTGATTTCAGTTTTGAGCACCCAGCCGCTTTGTTTGCCCATTATTCTGTGGAAAAAGAACTTGACATAGGTGAACTTTCCCTTTCCTAGATCAGTTTCGCCATCGTCCCAGAAGAAGTGTCCAGAACCCTCGTTGGCTTCTATGGGCATGAAGATCTCCATGGTGAGGGAATTCTTCCGTGCGTCTGTCAAAGTGAGTTCCGGTTTCTGACTCACGAGTAAACTTCCCGCTTTGACGAACAGAGGTAGTTTAGAGAGGGGTGCCTGCACTGTGTAGTACTTGCCTCCTTGGAAAGTGTCAGATGGGTTCTCAAGAGCATACCTGGAAACAATGAGTTTGTCAAAGACACTTGCAAAACTGGGCAAACCGGATCCAAACACAACATCTTAAATAAAGTCTCTCAATGGATTTTGTTAAGTTTTAAACTTAATTGTGTGGCTCTTTTTCCTATCCCCCCTCGCACGAACATGAATTTTATTGTGCAACGAGTGGTTTTACAAGGACAGTTATGAAGACCAAATATGTTTGTCATAACCTAATTAGTCCGTATGTAAATTTTCATAACTATCTAGCAATGTGAAGAAAAATTTTCCTGTAAAATTGTGCTGGTGGGGGGGAAAGGAATAAGAGCCAATTGTGTTTGTGGGGTGTCCCAGAACTCGTGCTAGACTAATATATGATCGCAAAAAAACAGTCTTTACTGCGGTGTTCATTCCTATCCAGTTTTTCATGAGTCATAGAAGATGGTCGACTTAAGGCACTGTTTAGAATCTGAATTCTCTATTTATGGCAAAGGTATGGTTGCAAATTTTCCTATAATGATTGTGCTAAAGTTTGAAACGCCATATTCTGTTACTAATTGAATTGGTACATGTGTGATATAGATGCCCCAAGAAGTTGAAATGGTCTCCAATTTAAATTACAGAGAGCCCCCAAAGTTGTTAAATTTAAAATTTATAGGTGAAAGCAGCATATAAGTTCACATAAACCAAATGCGGTCAATTAATTTGTATGAATAAACTGAAAAACGATTAAGCGTCTCATGTTTATTATTTAATGGATGTATTTGCGTACAATTTGCTAAATGAGGGACAGCTCCCTCTAAATTACACCATTATAATAATTACGACTTCAAAAATTTCCGCCCTGAGACACTTTATTTCTTAATTATCTACCCGTAATCGGCCTTAATTAACTACCCGTAATGTAACTGCCCGAAAAAAAATTATAATTGTTATGACAATTAACATGCTGACTGCTAACCAGTAGCTGTCTTTGGGGAAGTAAGCGGACACTTGAGTTGCGCCCTCGTCTAGTACTGGGACGACCATGATTGCAGACCCCCACAGGAACTGGGTGTCTATGGGGTGGGTGTTCTCGTCCTCGATGAAGTCGAAGGCTAGAGCAGTGGACACTGTGGAACCCTCAGTGGCCGCCAGATACAGTTCCGCATATAGGTAGGGCAGGTAGCTGTATCTAAACTCAATAAACACGCCAAGGCTTATTGAATTGTCTAAGAAATGTTGCTACAAAATTATGGACAAATTTGACTATTGGCAGGAACGTACAAAAAAGACAAAACTGTCTTATTTACAGTTAGTTCCATTTTTTTAAACTTCGAACATTTCAATTTCGCCTTGCATTTTACTAACAATGGCTGAACAACAATTTTGTCTTGTATCTTTTCTAAAATGGCTGAACTGCAATTGTTTATAGGGTTATAAACGAAGACTAAAGATTAAAGTATCGAAAAAGGTCATGAAAGTGATGGTTACCTGAGAAGTGCGTAGTGCTTCATGTTCTGTATGGCATCGGAGGACCATACAGCCGGGTCCTGGTCCTTGGCGGCGATGTCGTTGTGGTTCCTGAAGAAGGTGTAGAAGGCGCCCATCTGCATCCAGCGGGTGCACAACTCCTCAGTCGTATCCTGCAGGAAGCCACAGATATCCGCACCTGAAAGGTCAATTAAAAGTTACGTCAGTACAGGGCGGTGAAATCTAGTTTTTAGGCTCGTGGGAGTGGTTTCCACTCCAACGAGGTCAAAGGAAGAAAAGGATCTAATTTGGATACTACTGCTAAAATGGATAGCACACGATCGACCATACACTTTCATAGTAATGACAGCTAGGCTTCTGATATTACTAATTCAAGCCTCTTAACCTAATACCTCTACTTAAAATGCCACTAGATCATAAATTTTAGGGGAAGTTTGGAGTTTTCAACGACCTCAGTTAAAAGAAAGTTAATTAGCATTGTCTGTAACTCTGATTGCTATATTGAAGGCAATCCAATATCTCGACCAGTCAGTTAAGGCTGAAAAAAAAACAATAGCAAAAAAGAAAATATTATTTCAAGCACTTTCGACTTGGAATGTAATTTTATATCTAATTTCAAAAATTATTATTTTAGACTGAGAATGAAAAAAAAATTAGGTGACTCTGCGTACAGAATGGCAATAAAGTTGCATGGATATGTATATGTAAGGTATGTGTATGTTAGGTAATATATATGAATATATTATGTATCTTACCAGTGAAGCTGATTCCAAACAGATTAGTGTTGATAGTCGACGCAATACTATATTTCAGGTCATCCCACGAGGCAAAATTGTCGCCAGTCCAGTGGCCCACATACCGTCCAGAGCTCATGAAGGTGCTCCTGGAAATGATCACGTTTCTTTTACCCGGGAAGATCTTTTCCAGCCCATGTTTCGTGGCTATTCCTTCTGTATGTCCGTACATATTGTGCAAATTGTAATGGATTCCAGCTTCTTGTTTTGCGGATTGGCAGATGGTTTTGGTTTGAAGAGCGCCACAAATGGAAGGTGTGTAAGGCGGGCTCTCGTATGTGTTCGAGGAGCACCCACTGGTCGATCCGTCCACGAAATTGGAAGGTTCGTTCATGTCTATCCACACTCCGTCATATGGGATCTGTGCGTGGTAGTTTTGCATCTGAGTTGTCCAGAATTCGTCAATGCGGCTGCTGGTGAAATCGGGGTAGTGGACTAGACCTAAAAAATCTTAATCATTTTTTTAGTGGTCTAGACCTGAAAAACATTCATCATGAATTGACTTGGAGCACAATTTTTACATGTTTGTATGCTTGATTGAAAAAATAGATATGTACTTTGGTAATCTAGATTAATTTCTTTGTTAATGCTTATCTAAATGAATTCAATATTCAATATAAATTATCGCAAGAGTAAAAAGTATAAACTGGGATGAGACAGTTTTTATTGATAAATCTGACAATTGATGTGCTTTATCTTTTAATGCTTATGGTTTTTTTGGTTTCGAATACATTCCCCCTTTTGGCACTCACCTGGCCACACCTGTCCCTCCAGGGGGGTGACCCCGTCAGTCTGGTTGATCCAGATGCCCATTTTGTTGCCCTGTTCCAGGGCGTCATTGGACTTCTGGTCGTAGATGCCAGGGTCCAGGATCATGATGTACTTCTGGTTGTTGTTGTGCAAATCGGCCACCAGTTGGGGCAGAGTGGAGTAGTTGCCGTGGTCATAGGTGAAGTCCATGTACTCGTCCATGTAGTCAATGTCGTTCCATTGCACCTGGTACAAATTAGACTTTTGATATAGGTTATCATTAATGTTATTATAACTGATTATTACCCTTGTTATTATTATTCTTAACAGATTATGAACCAGATTGACAATAATGCTATTAGGTCGAACATCGATCAAAAGGTTTGACTTCCAGCACCTTTCACACCACCTAGGTTTGACTTCCAGCACCTTTCACACCACCTAACCAGCACCTTTCACACTGAGAAGCGAATGAGTCACGTGGTTGGAGCCCAGCCACAACTTGTGTTGTTCTGGCCAAATTATTTATCAAAACTCATAAATTGAGACTTGCCTCTTGTGGGAATCCGACTGCTCTGGTTCTGTTCACGACCTTCCAAGTCTCTTCACTGCTTCCATACCCATATCTGCACAAGTTGAACCCTAGTGCCCAATAGGGTGGGATCTCCGGTCGACCGATGACTTTGAAGTACTGCTTGATGACGTCTTTCGGAGTCGGTCCAGTGAAGATGTAGAAGTCTAAGATCCCACCGATAGTTCGCCACGTGATCATGTTGCCTGGCTGTAAAGTCACGTCCATTGCATTGCTGAAACAAAACTATTTTTAGGTCGCCATGTATAAAAGCAGGTTTTGTTAATTTCTATGACTCTGGAAATTTGGAAATTATTTCAATAATAGTCAAATCGGATTCCAAACCCTCCTCCTCAACCTTAATAAGGTGTATCTGGTGATTTTTAAAAATTACGAATGAAATAATTTTTCACATGGTGAATCGGTGAATTGGGCTTAGAAAAATCAAAATTAAAATTTGTTTCTAATTCTGGAGTATAATAAGTCGACATGTTACCTTTGACAAAAACCAAATCCAACTCATAAGAACAGAAAACAACAAAAAAACAAGGAACAAACCCCATAAAAAGATTGCAAAACAAACAAAACTTTGATCATAATATAATTTTCCGATCTTTCACACCTGTTCACAACTGTTCACACCTGTTCATGAGGACAACTCCGTGTGCGTTTCCACTGTCCTCGTACAACATATACATGGGATGGGACCCGTACTCATTACACCCAGTGTTTAGTGGTTGATCACGCGCCCAAAGGGCGACCCGCTTGCCCGCCGTCATGTTGTACATCAAGGGTCCCCGATGCTCCCCGATTCCGTAGAGTTTTGAGCCTGATTCCGTGAATGACATTTGGAGAAATTGGTCTGCAACAATGAAGTTGTCGGGAACGGACTTGAGGAGCGTGTCGCCACCGTTTCGTCTTTGGATTCGAATTTGGTACGCGCTTCCCTCGTTGACTGTCGCGATGTAATCAGGGGTTCCGTCGTACGCGTAGTTTCCGTCCACAGGACGCTCCACTAGACGTTGCGGGATCTCATATCTCGTGTTCTGTGGGTCGTAAATCTTAACCCTAATTCGGCTTTCGGTTTCGTACGAAATTGCAGTTCGGATAGTTTTGATGTCGTTTTTCATCCAACTCGGTTCTCGCCGTGTGGCGTCAACGTACATGTATGTTTTGTTGACGGTGGTCATTTTGCCCATTTGGTATCCGGTCTGCTGGTATGTTCCGGAGTAGTAGCAATAGGGAACATTAAAGTAGTCGGAGGCAGGCTGCCAGCAGCAGCCCCGGTCAATGCAGTCTTGCTCGTTTGATCCAGTGTCAGGAAAACAATCTAACCTGGAAAATTTATTCAATTAATATAAATTGAAGTCAGAAGAGAAAAATTCAAGGATATTGATTTTCAAGAAAAGTTTTAACTAAGGATAGGGAGCGAAAATGAACATGAGTCAATCTGTAGGTTTTAATTCAAAAATTCAGTTGATTTTAATTTGCATGCGTCTCAAAAAGATGCAATGAAAAAAATATACTAGCAATCATCTACAAGCAATTTTAACTGTTTCGAATGGATTATGAAAATTAACGAATAATCCTCTTTTCCACTGCGTTCTTAAGAAATCATATTTTCACAAAAAAACCGCTGATAGCCAAAAGTGACAAGAAATTGACATTAAAGTTAGATTTTGCTGTTTAAATTGACTCTAAAAACAGACTTGACATTCAAAAGAAGTCATAATTCTTTTTTGATTGAAAAATATTCTATTTGATCAAAGTTTTCTTTTGTTTTTTTTAGAGATATGACTTACCTATTGTAGTCAGGGATACTGTCACAAGTAGATTCAATCTTCTTGAACTGCTGCTTGTACCACGTCTGCTTCAGCTGAGACCAGTCCCATCTATTAGCAGTCACACCTTCACTCGATCCACACATCAGGACCAGAACAACAGCCCATGCTGCCAGAAGATTCAAGCCGCACTCACCCGGCTGCCAAAATAACCCACGGGTCATTTTACCCAACAGTTGAGCCAGGTGCTAACAAATCCTATTTAGTAGTATTGTACTAGGTTATGGGTAATATAATGTCCGAGCGTTCCAAAGCAAGTTATTAACAAGTTATTAAATAGAGTATTCAGTTAAGTCGAAGAGAAAATTATGACAAGAATGAATGTTGGGTTGTAAGTTGCAATTTCACCGCGGGTTAATATTTACCAGAAGAAAGTCAAATCAACAGGAAACACAATCTGATTGGCTGGAAGTGAACCCACCCACAGAAGGCATAAAGTCACGCGCGAAGGTTCAATAATTAAGTAAATGTCAAAGCACAACCGAACTTACTATCAAACAATCCAAGCTGGATTACTGTTGTTTCGGCTTGATTACCTGACCTATCGTTCGTTTAGTTGCTCAAGGTCACAAACACCTTTGAAATGATTTTTCTTAATCATAATCTAACGAATCTCTAAATTACTAAGGACAAAGTTATTGATTTCGAAGTGAATAGATCATTCAAAACAAACCAAAAGGAAAATCGCGAGACGTTCTCAAACTCAGATGTTGTGACCAGCTGACTTTTCACACTTCAGGTTCCAGCTCCATGTCTATAAATGGAACTGTCTTTGAGGAAATGACTCAGTTAATAAAAACGTACCAAACTGTGCAAGACTTTTGCAATATTGGAGAGAGAAGTTTTCCTTAAAGGGAAGTCAACCACTGTATTTGTGGTCCCTCTTTTCAGTCGTCTTTCCCTAGAAAGTTTAAATTTAGAACTAATATTTGTTTAATTAATCCACGGGATAGTATAAACTCAGGTTCATAGGTTCAGCGAACAAGTAGAAGTTCATGAAAGTCAGTCCTGCTTGTAAAAATTGTCTGAACGTTAGATACGTTTCAACGAACTGATTTTTATTGCAAAGAAGATGTCATGCATTCTACGTTTAATATCAGCACAAAGAGGTTGAGGGGAAAGCTCTGCTTAGGTTCCTGATCCCTTCGCTGACCATTTTTTCCTCCTTTCGGTACTATTTTGCATTATACATTTTTGCTTGACCAACCTTCAGATTTGGCGTCAACACACAACAATTAAGTAGTTTTTGTTTGAGGCGTGCAAGGATATTCTGATATTGTTACATCATCTTTTGGATCAGACTATGACAGCTTTTTAAATCATAACAAGACTGCTATTATCAGGGCAAAGCCATGAATGTTCCGACTGTTTTTTTTTAATCACCCCCCCACATACCATATAAAGTACAAAGTGATAGATTTCGTTTCTTGTAACAAATCAATTATGGAGAATAAGCTTCCTTCAACCAATTTGGAAAAATTTCTAAGACTGATTAAATCTCTGCTAATGCGTTAATAGCGCTAAGTATATCGCGTGTTAATTATCCCAAATTGGCCAAAATGGCAGTCTTTAAACACAGGTTAAACATCTTTTCAAGTTAAAGCTCAGGACAACAATATCTTTGAATGATAAAAAAAAATTCTGTCAAAAATGGCTAGTTAAAAAGTCGAAACTTGTCTGGAAAAAAACCCACCCCGAGCTTAAATATGCCGCTATTTTCGTTACGAAAGTCGGAACAACAAAAACAAAACTATTGATTGATTTTCTGTAATTTGCAGAGGATCTATGAAAAACTATCATGCCTGTCTAAACATTGTCCGTTTCTATCATTTTCATACATTCCAGTATGAATTAATTCGTTGATCGAAGCTCTTTTTATATATTTTTTGGCATCTAGAACTTTCACGTGGTCCCATAATTGCAGTCAAAATCAGTCAGAATGTAGTAGACCTGAAGCTAGAATGGAAGCACAGTCCGACCCAGGAATGATTCCGAAATGAATTGACATAAATTAAACGACTGTGATAAAACTTAGTCTGACGGAAACAAACAAATCTTTTGACAGAAACATATTTGATAGTTCGCTTTTTCACTGGCATTAAATTGCTTCGATTGCTTTAGATTGCGAACAATTATAGAACAATTGTGCTATAAAGAAAACTTGAGGTTTGAAGTTATCGGTTTTTGAAAATACGTCCAATTTACAATACCGAGGACGAAACGTGTGAAAAAGCAACAAAAGTGAAACGATCAAGAGCTCGCTCGGTCAATAACCTATTTAAGACAACCGCTCTTAAAACATTAAAAAAACTGCTTTGCGCTTTGTTCCATTGCCATTTCCACTCATTATAACAATAGTATTTTGTTCCCTTTAATTTTTTAATAAAATCGTTTGATAGACCATTTTTTTAAACCTGTTTTGAGACTTTTTCTGAGTGTGAAACTGTTTTCAATTTCTAACTACATCATATCAAACAAAAATCTAAATGAACCAATTTCAATGGATCTGAGGGCAGAGTAACAAGCTGCACAAGAGCTATGCAACAACACGAACCGAAAAAAAACAGGTGAAGCCAAGTTATGCACACTTTGAGCGCACAAATCAGCTCAAAACAAAATATCCTACGACTCAAAAAATAAGATCATAAGTGAAGAAGAAAAGAGCCAAAAAAATGTAGAAACGTTGAAAGATTTCAACTGAGAAAATTTCTGAGAAAGTATTTCAACTGTGAAATTAAGGTAATAGGTCATTAAATTGATGTATCAGCAAACCGAAAACGGGCGAACAAGATGAGAAAACGCAAACCGTATTCATCAATTACGTAATCACATTTATTGAAAATTGAGATTCAAGCAACTTGAAAAAAATTTCTCAAAACAATATAGAAAACATTAAGTAAAAAAACTCTTGCAATGATCTCACAGGTTTAAAATCCTTGCTCTACTAAAAGAAAATCTAATCTTAAAAACCTTTTATTTCGCCATTGATGTAATTATTGCGTAAATTGGTTTAATGATCGGGTAATTTACTGACGCATCGGCCAAAAATTTTGTCATAGTGGGGTCTTTATAGTGAACTAAGAGAGCTCACAAAATCAATTTGGTTGACTTAAAAAAAGTCGACAAAATGTCCGATTTTGTTTTTTGAAAATCCACCCCCGAGAAAAACCTAGATCCCCCCTTGTTTTCAGTATATTTAACAAAATTTCACAAAGTCTGCTTGTTGACAAATTTTAACTTGAAAAAACCCATACCAAAATTGATTTAGCTTGTTTACCGAAAAGGTGAGAAATTACCAAAATTGTATGTAAACTGAAAAGAACCGCTTCACGTAAAAGCGTAATTTACACAACATCCGACTGAGACGAAGTAAAAACCGAACAAAATTTTTTAAAAAAAACATGGTTTCGAACGGACGTTTTTGCGATTTTAGCAGCAATAATGATAGAACAATATTAAATAATATCGAAAATATTTAACAGAAACATCTGAATTATTATCAAAAAGTGAGATAGAATATCAACAAGTATACTCGCCTGATACGCTACTAATACTGATCGATTTGACTACATTCATTGGTCAAACCGAACCTTCAAGGCAAAAACTAATATTTGAACAGAATAAAACTTCACAACCCTCTAATTTTTTATACCAAAGAAAAAAAATTAAAAAATTATTTGATTGGAAGTTTTTTCACAATTACCGTGATACATCAAACTGAATTTTTCATTTTTCAACTAAAGCAACAGCAAGCATGGAAACAAACAATCAGAACAATCAGAATGCTTTGATTCAAAAACGGCCGTCTAGAAAAATTGGGTTGCTTTTTTATAAATCAATTGTGTCATTGCATCACTCTGAGCTTCAAACTTTCACAAACTTTCACGGTAATTATGAGTTTACACACTTGAATCAACGGAGAAAAATCTGTGTTCATGTTGTTTTGATAGTTTTTGAAACTTACATTGGCAAACAACTGGGCAAAATAAAAAAAACCATTTAGCCATGAAAAACACAAGATAAATAAGATAAAACGCAGTTAATTTAATTATTCAGGTAAAAAAATTCAAAAAGAAGATAAAACGCATATGAGTGAGCATGTCAGAGCGTATCTTATTAACAGTTTAGAAAGTAGACAAAATTGTGAAGTGGATAAAGCCTAGTACGTGAGATTAAAACACGTACAATCTTAAATGTATTTCTAACGCAAAATTGTGGCGCAAGTTTTTGGTCCAATTATCTTTCTTATATATATCAGAAAGCAAATTTTTAATATATATCTGTGTAAGAAGTATAAGATGTTCTGGTAGCTATGTAAGAAGTACAAAATGTTCGCATCACTTTTTAGGGCAAAAAATAAGCACTTTAAAGCATTCTGAAAATTTTTTCAGCGTTTTTGCTTTTTGTTCAAACATTGTGACATTTTCCTGGAACGTAAGAGTTAATTGAAATTAGGCATCATTTACAGTAAAAATTATTTATTATTTTAAATTTTATGAAACAAAATGCTAATAAGTGAAATTTTAATTTTACATCCATTACCTTGCTGGAAACAAATTTCACAAACAATATGGTTCCGATCAATTTTTCTCATTACTGAAACTTTTTATAAATTTCATTTCAAATTGGAATCAAGGAAGAGAGTTTTAGAAAGTAGTCCCGATATCGATACCCTATAAACTTTTTTTCAAGTGCATGAATGTATATGATAAAAGTACAATTATAGGTCAAATTGCTCGCCACTTTTTGAGAATGACTGGGAAGTGATCGCGCAATTTGAATAGCTGAAGTTATTTCAAATCAAACTTAGGGTACTGTAGCGGTTATGAGTGCTCTACAGCTGAAAAGTGACGGAGCGTCGTTAATCAATAGAAAGTCTTTTTTCAAATCCATGAAATCAGTAGAGTCATTAAAAAGATAAAAAGCTAAAAAAAGACACCCTTTAAACTCATTTCACCTATTTACAGTCATTGAAGGAAATTACAAAAAATCATTTTTCTAAAATTTTTGATTCTATATCCACTTGTTATGCGTCTAACAAAATCGTGTCGGCTCATTTTCCGAGAAATTTTTCGTCTAGCGTTGCATTGATAAAGAACAAAAAAGAACCATGTTACTCATCAGGGTTGCTTTTTGGCTTTTATCTTTAATTGACTCTACTGATTTCATCGATACCAAAAAACAAAAATTAAGTTTCTGTTGATTAAAGACGCTTAGTCACTTTTCAGCTGTACAGATTTCATAATTGCTACGATAACTTAAATTAAGCCGACAACGACTTTGTTAGACGAATTAAGTCGATATTCAATAAGCATTTTAGAAAACCGATTTTTTGTAATCTTCTGTAAAGTAGGTAAAATGATAAACTTTAGTTCATATTAAAGTTGATAAAGTTGCTTTTCACTGAAATTATTAATGCCGCGAAATAAGTTATCGAGAAAATAAGTTTTATCAATTAGCATATAAAAGTCAAAAAAGTTAATACTTTTCTGCTTTTCTGCTCTCAGACCTATTCTACTCTTGGACCATTCTGCTTATTGCTCCGCCTCCACTCAATCTTATGCTGTAATAGAAAATTCGAAATTTTGAACTTTCAAGTTTTCAAGTTTTATCAAGTTTTCAGATGAAGTAAATGTGAAGTGGTCATTTAACGTCTGATTTTTTTGAAAAGCAAATGACCAGCCATTTAACGCTTCTGCAAACTTTTTTGATGAACTTTTTTAGACAAAAAAGACTAATCAATTCCAAGCTTAGTCAAAGAAAAACTCTTTGGCGATTTATCTGCCTTACTTAAAAGAAAACACAATCAAGACATGCCACATCTCAAAACCAATGCAGAAATGCGAGCATAAAACATCAACTTCAAGAAAATGTTAATTCCACTATTGGGGACATCATGGTTTGCAACTTGTTTAGGAGTCACGTAATTAACCTCAACACTGCTTCGTAGCAAAGTTCGCGCATACTTTTTCTCAACATTAATATAGCATTCAATTTTGTTAAAATAATGCATAATCTTTGCACGAAACTTAGCAACACACTTGCTTGATTGCTGGCGTAACAAAACTTTACCAACAATATCAGGATCATGACGTTTCTCACTTCAAAACTGGAAATTTCTGAATAAAGTGATTGCTTCTGCGTCTGGTTGAAATTGATTTTTTTTTTGAAAAATTTATGCGAATTTGACAAGCAGTTTTGCAACGCGATTACAATATTAACACAGAGGCGAAGTGGAGACTTGCACTACTTGCGACACTACACAAACATAGGAAACATAAGTCGAAATCCATGGAAAATGTTGGGAATAAAACTACTTGATCCAAAATTTCCGTTCGTCTCGATAAAAGAAAACTAGGGGCCCCAGCCACAACTGAAAATACCTATTTGATTTTTTTTGGAATTTGGTATACTAATGCAGAATGAGATAGGTTATTTCAAAATTTCAAAAGTGGATTTTGCCCGAAAACTTATTTGTTTCTCTACTAAATTAGATTTGGAACTTTTCCAAAGAAAAGACATAACCTCTTCCTTCAAAAAAAAAATTGACGAGTCGCCGCTTCTGCAGAAAAAAATTTCGCAACCGTTTCTTTCTATTGAATCCCTCATCTCAAATTTGACAGGGTATAGTTTTTAAGAGAAGCCAAAAACTTTAAAAAAACAGTCAAAAGCTCAAAACCTTGACTTTCAGAAATCAAAAAATTTTTATCTGCAAAAAAAGTCTTGGCCACTAGAGTAGAGAAGATTCGGATATGTCCATTGAACAATTAATCTGAGAAGTAGCACGGTAGTTTTCCAGAAAAATTAAAATGTTTAGAAAAAACCGGTCAAATTTTCAAAACGTAGACTTGTTTTGAGTTTCCCGAGGGCCATAACTTTTGGTGTCAAAAAATTGGGCGTAGCTGCATGAGCGGAAGAGCTTCCCACTACCCGTTATCTCCACCCTAACTTTGCGTAAACAAATTTTTTTGGGCTTAGGCGTTTATCGAGGAGCTTTCAAAACCTATTCTACTCATTTTAATTGATTAAACAAAAACCCATAATAGGGCAATCAAGCTGAAAATCTTTGAGTAGACACAAATTGAGAAAACAAATGATTTATGGTTTGATTAATAAAATTTATTTTCTAAATTTTCAATTTACCCTGAAATTAAAATGAACAAATCGTACTCTTGTAACTACATAGAAACTTTCTTACAGCGGAAGCCAACATTTTTTGAGCAGATATTAGTGAACCAAAAAAGTAGTTTTTTGAAAAATTAAAAATATTCAAGTCCTCAAACTACGATGAACACTTGTACTTGCAACTGCATTGAAAATTGCTTACAGAAAAAGCAAACTTTTGAATGGCGCAACTAAGCCGTCAAAACTTGAGCAGACACACGAAAGTCTGGCAATTCAGTTTTACCGAAAAAAAATTCAACTGCATTTGAAAATGATACAATGGCATTGGCTATCTCTGGACCACATGCTAACAAAAGTTGAAGTTTTTAAGTTTCAATGATGAAGCAAGTAAGAAAAGATAGTAGGATTAGTAATAAAGTTTGTTTATGGGTGAAAAGTCATCATATCGCAAGTGCAACTATATTTGATGAAAGTTATCAGCTTCTCAATTTTTTTAAATCGTTTTCGAAATTATACGTTTAGTCAGCTTTTTTGGATCACACAAAGGAGGTGCGATGTTTTTTGTATCTTTTAAGGGTATCTTAAGGCTTTCATGCGCAGAGATAAGTATCTTCTCCTGATTGCAAGTTTTTTGAAGTCTAGTAAGACTTGACCTCACATTTTGATTTTACGCAACGTTATTTTCCTCTCTCCATGGGGTATTCATGTTTAGTTCTAACAATGCAGCTAGAATCAAGAAAAATGAAAATAAGGTTCAAGGACAAGACTTCTACGATAGTTTCTAAGAGAAGTTCTAAAAACCTGCTTTTTGCAATGACCAGATGGTTGCAATGAATTTTATGCACAGATTCAAAAAAAAAGAATCGCTGTTTGCAACGAATAATTAGTTGTTTGCAGTGAATATGTTGGAAAATATTTAACTGTTTCGGTCATTCCATGTTTTTTTTCAAAATTTTGAAGCTTGTATGAATAAAAATAATATTATGGTTGATGGGTTGAAAAATTTTTATCTTTGTGTCTTTGCCACATCTTTTTTGCAGCTTTTTCTTGAAAATTGACAAAGCGATTTGCACTTATGCGATTTAATTTTCACTTACAAAATTTCTTTAATTTGAAATTTTGTAAGTGAAACTTTACCAAAAAATTTTGCGTTACCTCTCCATTGCAGGCTTTTATTTTAAGTTTTCCGTTACTCGAATAAAAAAAAGACAGGGTTCAACTTTTTACGATTGTTTATAATCAACAGATTGAATAACACGCTATTTGCAGGGAATAGATGTTTGCACTGAACAGATTCCAAAAAAAGATCTTTGCAATGATTGAACTCATGTTTGAAATGAATAGATTTGAAAAATTCAAACCCCGTTCCCTTTTTTTGTAATATTTGCAAATGATTTCAAGATATTAAGCAGCAATTTTACTTTGATTAAACTGAAATTTAATACACGCCATTTTTAAATTATTCCTGTTTTTAGCTTACTAATCTGAGGGCTCCTCATAGATTTTGAAAGTTTTTGTTTTTTAATTGAGAATGCGGAAAACCAGTACACTCGCAAATACAAGCTAAACAAAAACAATTAATGAAAATTTTTAGCTGTGCAGGGTCGGCATGAAGTTTCTAACAAATCATCTGCATGATCCTTCAAAAATATTCAAATTTTATATCTTGATGTGTCAAAAGTTCAACCACGCAAAACAGAGCTAATGCAGTTTTGGCTTCCAATCAAACAGAATATTATGTTTCTTGCCTCCAGTCCTGGCCCATAAAAAATTATAAATCTCTCCATCAATCCAAGCTATACCTTACGATTCCACCGACAATAACAATAATCAGAATAAAGAACACTACCTTTTTTCTGAACGATTACTTATGTGGTTTCAATAAAAACATGATTAAAGCTTCAACAGTTCCGTTTTTTTTTGTTAAGCTGGTCGAAGTAACTAACCTTATGAGAAAATTAGCTCAAATAGTAATTTTAACACTCCACTTCTACTACTGGAGAACTAATTTTCCATTCAATTGAACGCAAAAACTGTTGGGAAAGAATCAATGAACGCAAGTAAACTCGGAAAAAAAGAAAGCCTGCACGCTCTTTGAATTTCTAGAACAAGTTATGAATGATATTTTTAATAAATTTAACCAATTTGAGAAAACTGGATCAATAGGTAAATATTTAATTTCGCTGGGAAATCTGATAACTAAATTCCACTTTCGCTACTAGAAGTTTATCACGTTTTTCGCAACCTTTAGACTTTTGCTGTTCGATAGTGGAGTTTGCCTTCCTTTCAAAATGTTGAACTGATCTTAGAAAAAACTAATGTCAAACAGCGAAAAAAATAAACTTGAGTATTGAATACGAAGTATTAAACAGCAGAACACAGTTTGTTGGTGGAATAGGAAAAAAACAAAAATTGGTTCTTAAGCCTTTCTTATAGTCGATTCAACTGAGTTATATCCAGAGGATTATACCTCCGGAACAAAGGCAACAAAAGAAGGAAAAAAATAATGCAAAAACAAACAGAAAGACTTGTTTCGATTTAAAATAAAACAGTCTTACATCTTTGAATTTCTAAAACAATTATTAATTAGAAAATTTTTTGTATTTCGCTGAAAAATTCGGCAATTAAAAAGCATTTTAGAAATAAGATCACAATTTTTGTGTTTCTACACTTCCGCAGTTTAGTAGAGTTTGCTTCCTTTTAAACATAGCCAACTGACAGTTCGAAAAGAGTAATGGTCTTAAAGAAAGCTCTTTGAATTTGTAGAACAATTTATGATGGTCACTTTTTTTAGAATTGACACAATTTGAGAAAACTGGATCACTAGGTTAAACATTTATTACGCTGAGAAATCTGGTACTAAAATTCAATTTTCGAAATCAAAAGTCGATCACGTTTTTCGTGACCTTTACCTGTTTGCTAATCGATAATGGAGTTTGTCTTCCTTTTAATAAAAGAAATGCACTGTACTTGAAAAAAAAGTCAAACCACGAAAAACCAAAATTGAGCGTGAACAAATTTTAAGACTCTTTCCTGAAAAAAATCAACAAGACATATATAAGAGTGCTCACTAGGTTCATTACTCTAAACAAATGAAATGAGCTAAGCTTGAAAAGAAATGAAAGTCAAACCAACCGCAAAAAAAGTATTTTCAAGCCTGAAAAAAATATCTGAGAAAAAAATCATCGGGACATATATACGAGTCTGAACTACCTTCATCGACTCTTAACAAGCAAATGTGAACCTCTGTACATATTGACATTTTCGAAACGCACAACTTTGACCAAAACTGTCAATATTTTTCTCAGCCTGAAATATTAATTGAAATGTCTGACCATGTTGCTTGATTTTCATCAGGTTCTATTATGCAATCAGATTCAGTCACGGTGGTGTTTCATTTCAAGCTGTAGAAAAACTGACTGGACGAAAAAATACATAGAAAAAAATAATTTGATTACGGCAAAAAAATATATAACGAAAGTCACTTTTTCCTGGAAAAAAGCACACGACATAAACCAGTGTCTTTACTTCGTTCAATGACAAAAAATAAGGAGACATAAAAGTTGGTTGAACAATGTACAAAAAATTCGGCAACCTGGTCGGCTAAAAGCTGGACATAAAATCATTTATTAACGTTAAAGAATTGCAAATTTGTGCAACGAAATATCCATATTCGAATCTAATCTGACTGACCGCTAGAAGTGTTCGATAGAAAAGGCCTCGCAGCTAATTTTGACTGAAAATCAGAAAAGGTAGCAAATCTGTTTTGATCTATAAGTTGCGCAGACCTAATTTAGCGAGTGATGCTAAACATGCGAGATAAATATTCAGATTTAAAAGCATCTAGCAATAATTTACAAACACGATATCATTTTCGACAATATAAAATCATACTCAACTTGCTTAGCTCTCGAGGTCAAATTTAATTCATTTCAAATAATATAGCTAGCAATCATAAAGATAAATTATAAACTTTGATGTAAAAAATGAAAAAATAAGCGCAATGCTGGGAGACAGAGCGACAAAATTTATCAAAATGTGCAATTCAAACAATCATTTCTCCTGCTCTAGAATGGAATTTAGAACGCCTTTCTAGACGTGCTCCGAACTCAACTGAAAGGCCTGAAGTTAACAACATAATAATCCAGCAAAACAAAAGAACGTATAAAATGTCCCGATATTTATCCCAAATGCTGAAAGTCAAGCTAAGCATTCTAATGTTACATAAAGTTTATGTAATAATTTCTATTCAGTCGTCAGACTATTGATGATTCTAACTGTGAGTCTACATTTGCGTAATCCGAGCTCATCTTGTTCCGCTTGAACGTCGAAAAGGCCATCTGAGCATCATTTGATGAGGACGAATCTGGGCCTGGTTTTTCCTGCAGGGGGGACTCCAGATTCTTCGTGAATGAGATGGCGTCCTGTTGTGCTCGTGGTGAACTCGGGTGGTGAGGCCGCAATGAGCCTTGGCCTCGATCCGAATCGCCTCCATTGACATTCGAAAATTGCCCGCTGTCTCTCCGCGTTGAGCCTCTGCTACCCTCAAACGGACTTGAAGACTGCCCACTTCCGTTATTCAAAGGGGATACCTGCTGCTTTTTTGTTCTCGGCAGACTTGGGTTATTTGAAAGTGGTGAGCTGAATATCCCACTGGAGTCTGAGGGTGAAATAATGGAGTAGTTGTCAAGAGAGCCACTTGCGATAGCACGCAGACAGTCGTACACAAATTTGAAGCAGTCCTGAAATGTCCAAAATGTATAGCAGATCGATGACCAGGTTTTTACGTCACTATTGCCAGAAAAAGTTAACTGTTTTTGGCTCAAACTATGAAAAGAACAATCAACTTAGTAGTACAGCAAATCAGAATTCACTCCAGAATCAATTAATCCTCAGGCTTACATTTCCGTAGACTAAGGCCTGAAAACATTCATAAAAACACTCTGACACAAGATGCAAGTTCATTGACCCCAAAAACGCTTCAAATTCAGTCATTAAAGTAACATTTAGGGCAACTTTGCTAATTTATATTTTCTCTTTATATCTAAAGGCAGAAACAGACGATGCTTAATAATGACAAACAGGATCAAACGTATAATCAGCTACAAAAATTATACCACGTAGCGAATAATCGTTGTAGTGACAACGAAGAACAAGAATAAATTGTTGCAAAACAACCAAATATAACAGTTTAGACTTTCTAAACAAAATCTAAAATCGATGTCTCTTTTTTTTGCCTGTTTTTTTTTGAAAAATTAGCCTGCGGCGCAGAAAATTTCTTGACAAAACAGGGACCTTATAGTACTTTCGGAGAGTCGAAAAACCGCACCCCCCCCCCCCCCCCAGAAAAACTTCTGTGCACGTCACTGCCAACAAGTGATGCAGGTCGATTAGCTCGGCCGACAAAAACGCAATCAAGTCAACTAACGATGTCAGAAGATCGGCAGGGGAAGATGGTGCAGCGCTGCTCGAGGAGTCGGTGGATGAGGAAGGGCACGTTGCAGCTCCTTGTCTGCTCCAAGTCCTGCGCCAGCATCCATATTGCACAAAAAAGAGCACTTCTCAAACCACCAGTCCTAAACACACACCACACATCAACCACCTTACTACACTCAAGTTTAATTAATTCGCACCCTTTTCATTGATATAATATTTCAATGACTGTTCTTATCGATATTTGTTCACCCTAAATTTGAACCTTTTTTCGTCTTTGAATTAGTTGAAGGTCGTTAGTACGATTTAAGTATCGCTATCTCCCCACTGAAATTCCAAACCACTGAAAAAAAAATAAGACTAAGCGTCAATATTCTGTTAATTTCAAAACCAGCTCAAAAGTTGCTTTTCTAACGCATAGTGCAGTGGAACAATTAGTTCTTTGTGTATAACAGAGCATGATTTTGAACAACTGATTTGAAAGTGAAACATCTCGCTTCTCTTTCTATTTGAAACAAGTTTATAGACCACTATACGAGGGAACACTTTGCTAGGCAAATAGGACTAAGGGAGGGCCAATGTATCGGCTGACAAATTAGATCACAAACTAGACATTCCAGAATAGCACATCTCAGCTCAGATAACAATTAGGCTCATAGCCAACTTCCATTTGAGATGAACATCAAATGTGATCTCTTTGACACGACACAAGAAAAGACAATCAAATGAACGGTTAAGTTATCTTCATTCTTGAAACCTATAGCCGCTCTCAAGCGATAAATAACAATTATAATTGCGTTTCATATTAACTAGTTAATTTGGAGGATTCACTATCTTCGCCAAAGAAAGGTGCGCTTAATCTGGCTTTTTGATCTGACCGCAGAATACTCGGGTTTTTTCTTTCCACGCAAAAGATTTTATTCTTTCCAGAAAAAATTGTCACTACGTTCATTACTCTTAAAAATTTCAAGTATCTTAGCTTTGGCTGCTTTTCATCTGTTCAGTTATCATATGTACGGCTTTAATTTGATAAATAAATTAACTGTTTGTAACGTTTGCTTGTACTTGCTTTTGCGTGGAAAAAAGCACCCAAATACGAAATGCCTTCTCACATTCTGTTGTCGGATCAGAAGTCAGATTAATCTCACCTTCCTTAGGCGAACATAGCTTACCTTCCAAAGTAACTAATTGATGTCAAACAAAGTAAAAATTGCTAGGTATCGCTAAAGAGCGATAATCGGTTTTAATGCAAAAGATTACAAAACAATTCATCTTCCTGCCGCTTTGTTCACTCACCTATGCCATCCAAAGACTCAACGTTTCTTTCTATTACGAGACATGTAGTTTTCGCTGATTCAGCTTTAAAAATTTAAAACAAAACATTTTACACAAAACTTTACACAGAAAAGCACTAAGTTGGCTATGCCGATAAAACATTAGCCGAAACTTTTTACACCGAATAACGTTTTAAAGTGATCAAAAGCACTAATAAATACTAAGTGAGGACTAGTAAACTTACAAATGAACAACTCATGCAACTAATAAATCAACAACCCCTTTGCAACTACAAGGAAAAGGATAGCAGCACAAGAAAAATCCGTATGTGGCAACTAAGTGGAGAAAAAATAAGCAGACACACAAAAGTCAGACAATTCAATTTTTTGCGAGAATTTTTTTCCGACTTCATACATAATGAAAAAAGGAACGGCCAGGAATCGAAACTCGGACTTAGGGTGCAAAGTCAAGCGCTTTACCTCTTGATCAAGTGGGAAGGAGCATGGAAGTTATTACGGTTCAATACTAAAGAAAGTTCAAATTCTAATAGATTTAACATAGCAATCGAAGAGTGGAAAAGAGTAATGAACGCAAGTAAACATTTAAAAAACACAGACTTTCTTGAAAAATCTCAACTTTCGAACTTCAAAAAAAAGATGCACTTTAAGCTGTTCAAAATTCTAGAACAATTTATGATTGGCGCTTTATTGATAACATGAATTCAACTTGAGAAAACTGGATCAATGGGTAAAGTTTTTATTCCGCTGGGAAATCTTAAGAATAAATTCCTTTTTCGAAACTAGAAATCGTTTATATTTTTCGCGCCATTTCATTTCCACGTTCGTATTTAGATAGTGCTATTCACGTTAATTTCAGCAGATGAATTTCAATTGAACTCAAAAAGTGCATTACACCTAAGTGCATCAATATTTTGAGACTTTTTCCTGAAAAAAAAATCGGCAAGACCTATATAAGAGTCTTCACTACGTTCACTCCTACGTTTACAGGGAAGAAACCAGTTCCCAATCAAAGACTCATGATCTGGCACAATTAATTAGTCCTGGTTTACTTTAGATTTGACTAAAAATTGGATCAATTCTCATTTCTTTTATTCCGCAGAAAATTCAGAACATAACCTACAAAAAATTAGAAGAAAGTCAATGAACGCAAATAAGCAGAAAGAACACTGACTCGATTTTTCCAAAAAAAATACCAACTTTCCAATTTCGGAAATACAAAAGATGGCCTCAAGGCTCTTTGACTTTCTAAAACAAATTATAATTGACATTTTTCATTTCGCTGGGAAATCTAAAAAATAAATTCCACCTTCGAAAACAGAAGTCGATCGCGTTTTTTGCGACCTTTTAACTTTTGCTATTCAATAGTGGAGCTTGCCTTCCTTTCAACAAACGAAGAGAATTGATCTCTTAAGGCAATCAAAGGTCAAACCGCGAAAAAGTAAATTTGAGCATAAATAAACTAAGACTTTTCCTGAAACAAGGCATCGCGACCTATATAAGAATCTAAACTAGGTTCATCGATTCTAAAAACTCGCAAAGTAGAAGCAAATATTTAATCTGGAAGGTACTAGTAGATGCAATGTGAATGGGCTATAATTGCAAGTTCCCAGTTTTCCATAAAACTTGAGAAATGAAAAAAACAAGAAAACATTTTAAAAAAAATGACGGTATGAACGTAACACAGAGGCACAGCTGTACTTCACAGACACAAGCAAAACATAGCTTTTGAAAACTGCTCAACAAAACTTTAAAAAAAACAGATATTAGCCTTAAAAATCGACAGGTTTAAAACATAGACAACTGACAGTTGGAAAAGAGTAATGAACGCAAGGAAACTGAAAAAAAACTTGTTTTTTCAAAAAGTTCAACTTTTCCATTTCGAAGAAAGAAGTAGACGGCCTTAAAGCTCTTTGAATTTGTAGAATAATTTATGGTGGACACCATTTTTTGTAAAAAATGAACCCAATTTGAGAAAACTGGATAAATAAGTAAAACTTTTATTTCGCTGGGAAATCTGATAATTTCCATTTTCGAAATAAGAAGTCGATCACGTTTTTCGTGACCTTTACAATTTTGCTGATCGACAGTAGAGTTTGCTTTCCCTTTAACAAAATGCACTGAACTTAAAAAGAAATCACAAGTCCAACCGCGAAAAATCAAAACAGCACGAACAAACTTCAAGCCTTTTTCATGAAAAAAAAAAACGAAAAATCAGCAAGACCTATATAAGAGTACTCACTACGTTCATTACTCTTAAACAGACGCAGACAGTTGGAGACATGTCAATGAATGGTAAGAACAACAAAAAACGTACAAAAACTTCAAAAGTTGATTTAAAAAATGTGGAACCTGATCTAAACTACATTTTATGATTGGATAAATTAAATGTTTTACCAATGTAAAGTATTTAATATTAACCAATCATGATCCATCTAACTAACAACCCACTTATTTGTAAGTGCTGAAGTTACTTGTAATTTCAGCACCAGAGAGATTTGAATTTAACTTAGAAATTAGTTGGACTCTCCCGAGCACTTCAGCAGCCGCAATAAACCAGTATACCCTAGATCTATTGAGCCTAGCAGAGACTAGTTAAACAACCTGAGACTAGATAGTATAAGAGTAAGATTAGGATCGGTATTAGACTAAGAAGTTGCACGAATCTATCCGGCCGAAAATAAGATAGCGTGACGAGCAGACGGTGTACCCTATCCGAAATTACTCTATGAGTTACACTTCGGTCCTAACTCATCTGGTGCGACCATAAGTCTCGAACAAGACCTTAATAGATTAGAATTAACCAAAATAGATTAGAAATTAGACAAAAACATTTACAAAAATGTTATACGACAATAATTTAATCGAAATGTCTCTACGACTCAATAGATCAGAGCCAATATTCCGAACCATAACAGAACTACCCGGAATTGGAAGAAGACCTCGAACCAAAGACGACATACGACAAAGTAGAAACTTGCCGTATAGTTATATGATAGTTCGGCAAAAGCCAGAACAAACTTTTATATTTCGAATACTACTTGCAATGAATTTAGATTTCCATTTGCAAACATAAAACCTTGAAGTTACTCTTCAAAATCATTTCAGGCGCTAAACAAATTTATTAATATACAATAACGATTGATAAAAAGATCTAAGATCGTTTTCCTAAAACTCTGCAGTATTATACAAAAAATGTTTGAAAAATATTTATTGGAAAATAAAAATAAAAATTAGTAGCATGACAATAAATGGTTAGTAATCATAAATCATCCTGTTGTTCCAGCTTCATCATCTAAAACATAACAGCAATCATAAACCCACTAATATCATCAAAACACTAAATCTTTCCTTTACACACATTTAAAATTTTATTAAAACTTAAATTCACTTAATTTTAAAACCAGATCATCAAGGCTTATCCTTGGATCTTAAATCATTTTCTACTTAATTAAATTTCAAATTTGATCATCAAGGCTTATCCTTGGATCAAACAGAACAACTTTGTTCTCCCCCACCCACTTAATTAGTGTCTAACGACCTCAAACGTCGATTCACTACCCAACCCTTTCTAAAGACCTAAGACTAATAGAAATTTTTAAACAAAACTAATCATTCAAATTAGGATAAACAGTGAAGAACTTCGGTTATTCATCCTTCACTTGACCCCCCCTCTTACCAGACCCAGGATAAATCTTAGACTTAGTAAGTTTAAAATAGTATCTAACGAACTACTCGCGTTCTAATTATACCTGAACCTTGTGGATCGATTTACTATTCTCCAACCCTTGAACACAATCACTACCCCTAAGTAAGATTAAGTAAGTTAACACCTTAACTTATACTAGCCACGAGAAAGTAAAAAATCATTCTTCGGAATCGATATACTTTTCTCTCCAACCCTGAACAAACAGACCCAGGTTAAGCTAACCAAAAAATCGTAAGAACTAACAGTTTAGGAAAATAGAAATCATTTAACAACCCTTTGCATCCGTCATTCTAAACCTTATGTCATTTAAAAACCTAGGAAATAAACAAACAATCGTTTTACACAATTGTGAAATAGATAACAAAAAATACGACCTTGTAATCACACCTCATACACAAACAGTTGGATACATTCGAACAAAACGACAAACACTAAAAAGAAAAATAATAACGAAACAAAGACAAATAACACGAAAAAGATTTTCAAAAAATCGAAACGCATTTTCAGAATCAGAGACCAACAGTTTAGACGAACTTTACAAACTAAAAGAATCAATAGATAAAAATTGCCCAATTCACGATCAATTATATTTCTCTGACTCAGAAACAACTTCAAATTCATCACAAAGAGGAAAAAGAAGAATAAAAAAGCAGTACAAACACAAACCAGTACATTTATACAATTGGAATCAACCAATTCGACACATTAATAATTACATATTAACAGTAATCGAACGAAAAAATGAGTTCAACGCACACCCCAGGTGAAGAAACTCCAGATGATGATGAAATCTTTCCTTTTATAGTAGACGCAGATACTGATAGAGGACAACACATATTTTGTCAAAATTTACTCGTAAATTTATTTGAACCCGGAATCAGTCCATGTAAAACAGAGTTCCCCGATGTAAAAATCAAAAGACAAATCATAGATCACTATCTAAAAGATATATGCAACATAACACAACAGTATGGAATCTACTCCATAGAATTCACCTCACCAAACCATAATAATAGAAAATATACAATTCAAACAGACGATCTTGATTTAGAATTTTCAAAAGTTTTTTCAGAATATATAAAAAGCATCCAATACCATAACTCACAAAGAGCAAACTCCATATTCACCAATGAAGTTTTCGCAATAATATATAGTTATATTTCGATATTAGAAAACGAAATCCCAATAACAAATGTCTCACCGACAGAAACATCTAAACATTTAAGAGTACGACATGAAATCACACTACTCTCTAGTTATTTAAACATCATTAAAGAAAATTTCACGAAAGACGACGTTTCACAACATACAAAACACGATCTACAAAAAATTTTGGCATGGTTCATAATAGATTATTTCACACACAATATTGATTTAATTGCACAAGCAAGAAAAAATTTTAGACCCCAAAATTCGAACGATGATACCGCTATCACAGAACAATCAGATTATGTTTGGGACCCCGAATGGTCTCATCCCGCATTTATAAGCTTTCCACAATCAATCTCAAGTCAAGCAATAGGTACAATATCTTACATAAGAGATTATGTAAGAGTAATACCATTAACAATTGATGCAACACCATTAAACTATAATACATTTTTACCCGATACACAAAATAATAGTTTAAACTCTACAGTTATACACAATGAAAACCTCAATGGAACTAGGAATCTTACTCAACAAGATATCCAGACACCATCACACTTCATAAATGAAGAAATTGTACACACAACAACTACACAACAAAGTATTTCACCAATACGCCCAAATTTAACAACACCAAGAAATACAAATCCTTCACAAACACAGGTAACCTTACAATCAACCGTTAAACCTTCGGTTGCCCCTAAATATTCACATATGGATTACCAAACATACAGACCCATGACAATACCACCAAAAACACGCAAAACATTCACTAGAAACAACTTTGCAGACCATAATTATAATTATACACATCCATCAAAAACATATAATCAACCACAAAGAAATTTTAACCAATATACAAGATCTCGAAATTGGGATAACCCAATGGCCCAACCTAATTCAACAAATTTCCAAACAAATCCTCCACGGGATCACAGTGAAAATTACCCATTTTTTCAACAAAATAAAAATAAAAAACAGACATCTTATCAAATGGATTATTTATCCTCAGATGATGATTTCTTACAACCAGATATATTTGCACAAAATACTCAAGAATATCGTAGACAAGGAATACAGAGAACACGTACAAATCATAGAAATTTTTCTCCACAACCAATAGATGCACAAAATCAACAACCAATTCAACAACAAAATCCAATTAATACACAATCTTTTCAACCAATTCAACAACAAAATCCAATGACTGCACACTCGTATCAACCATCACAAATGCAAAATGAAATACCACTCCCATATTATCTCCAACAACATGAGATAACAAGAAACCAACTTTCAAATTTTTCTCAAATGCCAAATGCAGCAGAATCATTACAAATGACAATGAATCCATACCTTATGGGTGGATCATCAATAACATCAAACAAACCTTTAATGGTTTTCACAGGAACAGACCCTGAATATTCTGTAGAAGATTATTTAAATGCAGTAACAGCAAACCTGATTTTAAATATTGGACCTGAACCAATAAATACGCCACTACATCAAAATTGGATACATCGACGCACAGCGTTAATACAAACAACCTTAGATGGCGCAGCCCAAAAATGGTTTTCAGTACTACCTCTAGAAATAAAATCAAACTGGAAAAGATTTACACAAGAATTTTCAAAAATGTTTGACTCCGAAAGAAACAAACAACAACAAAGAGTTTTATGTAATGAAATTCGCAGATTACCAAACGAAACCATCAAGCAAATAGCAGTACGAATCGAAACACTAGTTCGAAAAGCATATTCATTAAATACACATGACTATAAAAACACAAAGATGACAGAAATCTTAATGATGACCTTAACACCACAATTAAGGAAAATAGCAATAAAAAAGAGAGCATCACATCCTTCTTCAATTCGAGAACCCGATTTAGATTTTCGAAAACTAGTAGACAAATTAGAACAAGCAGAAATCACGATGAAACTAGAAGAAACGGAAAATCTGAAATTACAATACGTTAACAGAATTGAAACGACTCCCACTAATATTAATAATATACAGGAATCAGAGACAGACCTCGTTGAAAAAATCACTGAAATACTCAATATCTACGAAAAGAACCCAAACTTTAAAGGCAAACCATCTTTCAAAAAATGGTGTAATTATTGCCGACGATACGGACATAGTATTTCCGAATGTAGACAAAAACAGCAAGATAATCAAAATAAACCTCAAAAATATAAAGAACCAAATAAATCATTCTATCAATACATGAAAAAAGATCAAAATCTACCGAACAAAACAGTCCACAGCAACAACAGTTCAGGAAAACCACTCCCGAACAATACAAATTATACAAGAAATCAATCACCATATAACTCAAGTTATAGAGGAAGATCACCAGAACGAAGAAACACGTATAATTCATCACAAAATCACTACAATAGACCAAATAGTCGAAATAACTACTCCAGATCAAATTCAAACACACAACGATTTGTTTCTAGATCTAATTCCCAATCAAGAAATAACTACTATCCAAACAACCAATCACGAAATTCATCATACAATAGGAATAGAAACTACTCCTATAATCGAAATAGAAGTTATTCAAACAACCGAAACCAGAATTACCCGAACAATCGATCAAGGAATAACTCATATAATAGATCGAACTATAACAGACCAAACAATAATTACCAAAACAGATCGCGAAATAATTCACAAAATCGACACCCAAGTTATAATAATCGTTATAGAAATTATTCCCAATCACCACACCGGAATAATAATAACTATAATAATTCTAATAATCGCCACAGAAGTAGTACACCTAAACATCAAAGACAAATCAATCAAGTACAATCTAATCCAGAAACAACATCAGACCCTCCAGGTATTGATGACACAGTAACTGAAACGTTACAACTCAATCAAATAAACTGTACATCATCAGATTCAGAAAGTGATACTGAAAACACTCTTTCTATCAATATGATAAAAGTCGAAAATGACTATGAATCTGTCATATATGAACAACCCTTTTCATCACACATATATGAAAATCAATCAGAATTTCTTCAAAATTATTACACTACACCCATAAATTCCACACCAACGACGCAAGAAACAAACGAGATTAACACTACAGATCAAACCAATAAAAATACCAAAACAAAATGCTTGAATACAAACCACATTTATCAAAATATACAAAAAGAACAACCCAAAGAAAAAATTTGGACAATACCATTTCTCTTAGAAAGCCCAAGAAATAAAGAATTTCAACCACCAGACCTTGAAATAGATTTTTTAATTGATTCAGGAGCAGAATCAAACATAATAAACATCCCCACATGGAATGAAATAAAAACTTTACACCCAAAGTTAATACCTCTTGAAACCTCCAATAAGTTAGCAACAGCACAAGGATCAACATTGATAAACTACGGAAAAATCCAATTATTTCTCCTCCCCACCAGAACAATGGAACAAAGCAAAATTTTAAATAAGCCATTTAAACAAATATTCCATATCACTGACATTAAATATAATATCATTGGAATACCATTTATTTCGAAGTATATACCAACAATTAACATACTACATAGTAAAATATTAATCAAAGATAAATATACAAAAACAAAAGAAACATCCTTAACATTTTTTCAAAGATTAAATAAACAACCACCATTCTTTTCAAAATTCTACCCGATATTTAACAAACAAAGAAAACACCTAAAACCACTATCAGGAAATATCTATAATTTTTCAATCAAACAAGTTCACCAATATGATAAAGAACAAAACAAACAAAAATTTTATATGTCAGAATTTGAATTCAAACCTATTCATAAATTTTTCAAAATCACAATCTCATCCATAAAATATTTGAAAAATTCGAATTCCGATATCATTTCTTTACATGTCTATAACAACACACCTTACCAAGTAACATTACCTTTAGGACTTTTAGGATACTGCGAAACCAACGCTACAATATCACCAATACACGAAAAAGCCTATCGCGTAAATAATATACTCCAATTACTAGATATTTGCCAATCTACAATTCTTAATGAAGAATTATCTATAAATAATATAATAAGTAACGAAAACAGAAATACGGATTATTTCACAAAAACTCCATATTTCAAACCTACATTCAACATAAGTAACTACACAGAGGACCAACAGAAATTTTTAACAATGTTTAATTTCCAACATTCACAAATAACACAAGACGAATTCGAAAAATTAGCCAAACAGCTAATTAAATATTCATCAGTCTATGCAACATCAAAATTCGATGTTGGCAAAATCAGTTCATCACTACATCTCCCGTTAAAACCAGACGCAGTTTTCAAAAAACAGAGAGCAAGTAAAGTACCAATTCACTTACATGATAAAGTGAACAGATTACTCGATATTTTAGAACAATACAACATTATATCACCAGTAAACAAAGAAGAACAACCAAAAGGCAACACATTCATCAACCCTGTTATCATTCTAGCTAAAGGAGAATCATTAAAAATCGTTCTCGACGCTAGATACCTCAATTCACTCATAGATGAATCAAAATGTAATTGGCCCATTGAACCAATACAAGTTATTTTAACAAAAATAAACGGCAAATACATTACAACCGCCGATATGAATAGTGCATACAATCAAATGCCACTAGATGAACAATCACGACGTTTAACACATATTGTTATAGGAAACCAACAATATGAATTCAACCGCTTATTCTATGGAATATCCATAGGACCAGCAGCATTTTCAGCTTTTATGAGCAAAATTTTTAGACCACTAATACTCAAGAAAAACGCAATCACCTATTTAGACGATGTTTTTATGCAATCACAAACAAAAGACGAGATGTTCAATGTTTTAGAAAAATATCACCAAATACTTCAGAACGAAAATCTGAAGGCCGCCCCCGATAAATCACACTTCTTTTTGACAAGAGTTAAATTCTTAGGACATAATATAGAAAGAAAAACAATCACTCCATTGAAATCACGCATTGACGCTATTCAAAAACTTCAACCACCAACAAATAAAAAGAAAATCCAAGAATTTCTTGGAATGTTAAACTTTTTAAGTAAATATGTTTATAAAATGCAATTATATCTACGACCATTTTATAACATCCTTAGACAACAAAATAATTTTGAATGGAACACAGAACATCAAACACGATTTGAAGAAATAAAGAAACTTTTAACTGAACAAATTTCAAACACAATTCCAGATTCAAATCAACCATTTTATGCAATGTGCGATGCTTCGAACTTTGGCATCCGTGCAGCACTATTACAATCACATAATGGTACAAATAAAATGAACCTCATATCAGCAAATTCTCGATTATTCACTCAAGCAGAGCTACGACTCTCAACTCTAATGCGAGAATGTACAGCCATAATATATACACTGACAGAATATGAATTTCTGACACTTGGATCAAAACATCCAACAGTTCTATTCACAGACCATAAACCAATCATCTTTCTCTTTACACAAAAATCTAACCCAAACCACCGAGTTTATAGATTTCAACTAATTCTAATGAAATTTCCAAACTTACATATAGTTTGGACTGCAGGAAAAAATCTTGCATTACCAGACACCTTAAGTCGAAATACACCACCTGAATTACTTACACGAAAAACAACAGTTGAAATACCCAAAAAACATAAAATTCTACCTTGCAGAAAACGAAACATCACCCCGATTGGAATGCAAATATGCAGTAAAAACTGATATTGAACAATCACAAATAAATAGTTTACAACATTTCCCACTTTATTTAGATTGTCAAAATAATCATTATGAAGTTGATTTACTTGGAACATCAACTTTCAAACCAATCCCATATTCTCAATGGATAAAAAATAACACCCAACAAAAACGAACAAAACAACACCCGCCTAAAAAAGACCATTTTCCACTAATTGAAAAAGAAGATTTAACTGATAAAATAAATTTATCAGGACCACAAACAAATGATTCAAAATACACAATAAATCAAGTTTTTGACCTTCACGACCCACTTGACACAATACCCTTATCTAAATTAGAAATCGAAAACATTTTTCTCCCCCCAACAGAAACAATTGCAATTTCAACACTGAAACAATATCAAAACCTTGACCCAGTAATTCGACAACTGAAATCATGGCACAAATATAAAACTAAACCTATCAAAGCAGATTCAACCATTCTAGGAAACAAAACACTCCTCCGATACTTTCGCAAATTTAACAACACAACAATTAACGAAAATACAGACCTTTTAGAGTATAACCTGAATGAATCTACAGTTCCATGTCTCCCTATAAGTATGATTCTTATAGCTTTTAATATTTCACATACACAAAATATTAAAGGACACTCTGGATCAGAAAAAACATATTCAAATTTTATACAAAATTTTTACTTCCCAAATGCACCAATTTGGATAAAAGTACTATGCAATGATTGTATAGTATGTCAACTAAATAAACCTTACCCAAATCAAAAACAAATAGCACAAAAACAAGATTTTAAAGGACAAAGTTTGTACTTTAACCATCGTATCTCATTTGATACTAAGGGACCAATTTCACCCTCATCAGAAGGAAACTCCTACATTATGGTAATTGTTGACGCATTTACACATTATGTAGCACTTAACCCAGTACCACATTGTAACGCTTATTACGCTTACACAACACTCTATGAACACTGGATAGCAAAATTCGGACTACCAGAAATTTTAGTTACAGACAACGGTACAGAATTCATAAATAATGAAATTATCACACTATGTCATTTATATAACATTAAACACAAACCACGTACATCTCATGCACCTTGGACAAACGGCTTAGTCGAAGGTATGAACCGTTCATTACAAGAATATCTTAGATGTATCATCAACGGAAATGATACAAAATATACCGAATGGTCAGCAGATGTAAAATTATTTCCCTTAGCATATAATTCACAAATAACGACAACTTTAGGAATGTCACCATACGAAATGGTTTTTAACCAAAAGCCACGCAAACCAATAATGTTTACAGCAAATTCTCATAAAAACGCACAAGGTTATTGTCAACCAAATAAAGACTCAATTTGTTATAACCTACCTTTACATACACACGATGAAGATCATTTTCATCACCCACAAATTCTTAAACTAGCCTCCGGTACACACACCGAATGGATTCTAAATAGAGATAAAAAACACAATGAAATTTATCAAAAAATAACAAAAAAGTTATTACAAAGACAAAACATCAATGAACAAATCAATTCACGTTTTACACCAGCCTCCGATTTAAAAATTGGAACATTTGTTTTAATACCTAATTTTAATACTCAAAAAGGAATTTCTAAAAAATTACAACCCCTTCGAAAAGGACCATACCAAATAATTGCAAAACCCACTGATGTCACATATAAAATTACCGACTCAAACACAAAAGAAATCGTTCAACATCGAAACAACCTATTACCTTATTACCCAAAAGAATACGCACTCCGCGAATTAACTCAATTATATTCTTTCACAGGATTAAAAATCATTCAAAATGAACCACATCTGAAAAACACAGAACAAAATGATAACCCCACCGAAAATCAAAACACAAAACCAACCGCCACCAAAAACAATACACAAAACCATAAAGAATCTCCAAAACAAAGAAAAAATAGAAAAATGACAGAACAAATAATACCCCAAGAAGAAATAGACAAATCTGAACATAGAAAAACAACAAGACTCCGAAATCAACCACGTAAAAACTACAAAATGTTCATCCCCCAATCTAAAATATTAAAGAAAGTAGAATTTAAAAAGTAATTTTAAGATTTCATACTTCACAATCTTGAAACCTCCGTAACATTTTTCATTTCAATTTTTCAAAATAACATGCTCACAAGTACGCAATAATCCTAGTTCAAAATAGACCAATAGGATTCATCCAATCCGCCACTTTCTCTAACTCAAACTAAGATCAATTAGACGAATAATCTAGAACTCCAGGCACATCTCTAACTATAACTTTACAACCTCCAGGTCAAAAATAAGCAAATCACTCCAACTTGACAACTAAAATAAATATCACCATAATACCGTACCCCTCCCTTCTCTAATAACCCAAAGATCAACAATATTTCCCCAACTCAGACCACGAATACCCCCAAAACAAATTTGATAACTTAGCCTAAAGTAACAAAATGAAGATTTTAATTAGCCTAAAGTATAAAAATCTCACCATACCCCGGATCATTTGACAAACAAAAATAAAGAAAAAGACGACCTCCCAGTCACCATGAAAATTGCCCCCAACAATTTTTTACAAAACTCAACCCACTTGTCAAAAAACTAATAAATAATTCGACCACACTAGAAAATCGCCTCAAACAGCAAAAAATATTCGACCAAGAGATCATTTCTTAAATGCTCTTCTCTCAAACAGTTGCTCAAATACTTATAAATTTTAAACATTTTTTTTCAATACTTGAAGCCTTTATAATATTTCTTTTTGATATACTTGAATCTTTTCTAATAATCCTAATCATTTTTTGTAACATTTTTTTAATTTTCTACACTATTCTCGAACTATTCCTCCAACTTTCCAAAACCCTTGAATATATCCACAGGTACGATTTTAACAACTTGTCTAAATGATACGAACAATTTTCAGTAGAACCGATATTTTTTTATTGTTTGTAATTTTCATAACATTTTTTTCATTCCTCATTTTGACCATCTGTAAATGTATAAAGAAAGCAATCCTCACATTTGCCCTAGCAACAGTCCTTCTAATTCTTTTTTTGGAAGAATATTATAATAAACACAAAATTTCTCACTAAAGTAATAATTCAAAAAACCATCAAAAATTGCTACCCAACAGTCACAGAATCAGTCTTCACCGACATCATCCCAAGATAACCAAACACCACCTTCAACTACTCAAAATCCTCAAACGTCTACACGAATTTCTTTTCAAGACAATCCATACACTTTTGAAGAACGACATACTCGTTTATCAGAACCACTAGAACCAGTTCAACGACAAGCACCTTTAAGCGAACCAACATATAACCTATACCCAACACTACCACAAGAACTAAGTAGAATAAGAAATTCTAGTCAAAACCAAAATACAGTCGAAATAAATAGACAAATTATACATCCTCGACGAAACAGAAATTTTCAAACTCCCCGAGTTCATTTTGATATACCTCAATCCCCATCACAAAACACTCCAGAAAACCCCATTGGTATATTACCAGAAACCCCTACGCTTCTTTCACAACGTAGCACCTCAAGCCTACCATCAGATTACTTAGGTTCAACACCAACATCTGAGCAAATACGTGAAAATCCCTTTAACCCCCCAAACCAGGCATCGCGACTACCATATTGGACTACACATTCATTTACACAAGGTGAACCAAATTTAGTCAATGACCCCATAGATATTTCTACGGATACAACAACATCCTCATCACTACCAGAAACATTATCACTACCATCAACACCATCAATAAGCCAGTTTTCACCACCACCCTTTAACTTAAACTTTCCAAATAATCTCGACGCCAGATATCGAGAACAATCATCAATAAATATTCCTTTAAGACTAGATTGGAATACATTCACAGCACCTCCACCACTATTTGGACAACATCAAGAAAGTAACCGCCTTCATAACTGGGCACTTAATAGATTACAATATCGCCAAGATATTCACAACGATATCCGTGATCACAATATTCAAATACTCCAACAAAACAGTTTACAATTAAAGTTTGAAATCACAGTTAAGTTAAATAATATTACCCAACATCCCTACCCATTAAATCCACCTAACATAACAGCTCAATCACTACCACCACCGTTTATAACTACTGAAGTAATATACAAATACGACAGATATACCAAAAACACAATTGGCTACATTACATTTTATAATCCATACTCAGGATTATCATACACATGTATATTCTAAAATTATTAATTTTTCTCCAACTCCCTTTTCTAGTAATCTCAAATCAAAACATAAACCCTTCTCCTCGTACAGGACCACAAGATTTACTAGTAACACATTACGATTGTGAAGAAAATGAACAAAAAACACTACATAAATATGCAATAAATCAAGTATCACAATGTGAAACAGAACCACAAGCTATAGAAACCACAGATGTAATAGCAACACTCTATTCAAAAGCCCGAGCAACAACAGTTACAGGTTATAAATTCACAGCAACATTTTCCGAAAAGAAAGTACATTGTTCACAAGTCTCGAATGGAAACAAAAACCGACTTGACCATGAATCATTCTATCAAAGTAATATAGAACGTCTTTTACATCTCAATCCCGACGATTGTAAAAATGAATTACTAAGACTAAACATCACACAAAATAAAAACTCCCAAAGAAAATTAGTTAATTTTCAAGTTTTTTCAGACTCTGTACATCAATCACAACTTGAAAGACACCAAGGACATATAAAACTAGACGAAAAATACCCGTATAACGGCGCACACGGACGATTAACCTATGACCTACACGATAAACATTGGATACCACACATTGGTATAAATGACCCATCAAACTGCAAAGCAGACACAAAAAATAAAGGATACCAAGAAATAATGTTTTTCGATTGGAAAATACAACTCGAAAAAATACAACTAACACGAGATTTATCAGATAATACAATGATCTATCAAGGAATCCGATTACCTTGTAAAAATGATCAAGGTTATTGCGACCCTACAACGAGAACACAAGCAACAATTGTTTGGTTCCCCGAAGATACATGTACAACATTTCAAGTAGCAAAAATACACGCTCGTATGATAAAATTTCACGAAAAACATTTTATACAATCAATTCCATATGAACAAGTCCATCCATCACGAAAACTAAGTTCTAATTTTAGAAACATAGACAATATAGAAAACAAATTGACACGTTTTCAAATATATCAAGAAACAGAACTTGCATGTAAATACAGGAATCCACTTCACAGAACACAATACTCTGAAATATTAGTTGAATACGAAAAAGGATTCGACATGACCACTGGAAAAATTAAAATCGACCCATATGCCACAGGTCATCCTTTAAACGAAGGAACATCCTATATACCAGTTAATTTTCAAAAAAGCAACGGACAACCTGGTGGACATCTAAAACCTCAGGACACCAGAAGCACACGCTTACAAGAATTATCACTAATGAACACTACATATTTCGGTAATATCCACTATGATATTCATTTAGATATGAAACTAGATTATACAATTAGCCGAATTTTTCAAGAAATGTCACTCTCCGAATTAGAAACACTACACCACCTATGCGAATTAGAACGAACACAAATATTACAATCACTTGCACTAGCAGTATTAAAAATACCCTATGCAGGATACTTATTATCTGGAAATAGATCAAATTTTTTAGACTATGAAGGAAACATCTTATGGTTTTATACTTGTACTAAAAAAGTATCACCACTATACGTTTTTGAAGATAAACGATGTTATAAAAGAATCCCTATCTTTTATAAGAATAAAGTACATTTCGTGGATACACTTTCACGAAGAACCTATTTCTGGGATACCGCAGTCCCATGTGGATCAGAAAACAGCCACAATGTAGTACAACTAAACCCTGATGAAAATAAATATTATCTTCTCACACCATATCCCACATTAATGCAATCACTCAAAAAATTTTCACCAGAAAGCATTCGCGCTATTGCTCGAAACCCAAATATAGACTTACAATCAATAGGAATCTATTCAAAATCAGATATTCAACATCACATTAGAACACAACAATTCCAAGAATTATTAACACAAATGGACACTATACAAAGACAATCAATAGACCAAAATTTACGCAAACTTGCAGAAACCGCAGGATTTGCCGATATCTACACGCAAGACTATAGCGGATATTTTAAGGACATTAAAGATTACATATATCTAAACGGTGAAAAATACCGTCCCCAAGATATATCACCAATTAACATTTTTAGCTTTGTTACACTCAAAAATGAGATCCTCGATTTTCTAGGATGGCCCTACTACATCTTAGAAAAATTGACTATTTTATACGCAATGTTTAACTTCATTGGATTTCTTTTCTCACTTTTAAAAGGAATCTACAACACATGTGCTATACACACACAAGTAAACAGACAAGCAAGTGTAGCACGCATACTATTTGCAGGATTTTTTGGAATCTTTTCTACATCTATAAACAAAATTCTTTTAGACGCACAAATAAAAGAATATAACACAAAAATAACAACACGACAAAATACATACGACGAAGAACATAACAATGTAGACATAACGCCAACGGCACCACAATTACCAGCCCTACCAAATAACCATCCACTATCCCTAGTCCCACGAAATTTTCGAAACTTAGCCATCACACATAATCCAAATTTTCGACTCACCACATCACAAAGTCCCATTCAACATATAATGACACACCAGTCACAAGATGATAATACTTATGAACAAATTATTGAACAACCCCATACCACCGCTTTTCAGTCTCAAAATAATCATTTTTTTAGCCCACGATGAGCCGCCAACTTGGATCACTACACCGATCAAATTCCCACCCAACCAATCTTACCTCTCCAATCCCAATAATACCACTTTTTGCTTTTCCGCCACCCGATTTTCCATCTAGTAATGTAACATCAGGCATGAATTCCGACACTAATTCACACATCTCAGTTTTATATTCCATCTCACAACTCAATAACCCGAATATTGAAACCCCCGATGAATTCGCCGACTCAGAACCATCCCCATCCAATAATTTTCATAACTCTTCTAATTTTTCTCAACCCCCTTTTCAACCCATATTATCCAATAACCCTGACCCAATTACTCCCACACCCTCTTATGCTTCCCAAGTTACCCCAACCTATTCCTCATACCATTCTGACCAATCATCTCATTCTCCAGACACCCCCCGAATCTCCCCAGAGCTAGATAATTTTATTACCCTTCAACAACAACCCTACCACCTTAATACCCCAACCATAAACCAAATCTCCTCCACAATAAATTCATCCAACCCCCCTACCCCTACACCCTCTTCAAATTATACTGAATCATTAGCACCATCATCCACATCCACTGAATCTTCACTCAACACTAATAGAGCTTACCGCACTTTTAAAAGAAAGTTCCCCAACCATCCTTTCCCAGCAAAACCAGGAACAGCCCGTGAATACATCAACCACCCCAAGCATACTAACACAAAAGAATTTTTAGCCATCACCTTACCCTCATTCCCACAATACACCTTAAACACCCCCCACGACACTAACGAAACACGCAACTTTGTAGATGAATACGTTTTAATGCCTACTCTCTCTTGGACCTCATATTATCATTTCACGAACCCTCTTTGCTTACCTTTATCTAACACTCACATCGATATAGAGCGAAATACGGACATGCTATATCGACTCACTACACCACTAACACCTAGACAATTTACTTACGTTGGATATAAAAAATCACTAAAAACACACACTGCACCTAGAGCTAACGAATATACACTCGAATACTATGATCACAACATCATCAGAGCTAACCAAGATCAATTCTTAGACGACGATCGCTTCGCTAATCCACAGATTACCGAGAAATTTTTCATCAAGACACCATATACATTCACACTAAACATCTTCGACCGAAAGTTTGATCACATTATTTCAGAAGCACTAACAGACACACAAGCATACGAAAGTTTTAAAGAACGCTTCCAAATATTTTCACTAACCTTTCATTTCCTTGCACCACACGAAAGAGATTTACACTGCTCACACGATATTATGTTGCGCACTAAACAAACCCACACATATAGTTATTATCGCTTCATCCAAAATCACTTTGACCTACACACACCCTCTAGACAACCACACCATCGTTTTCAATTCATTAATTCCAAATACACTTCACCATTTTTCCTAAATTTCACATATTGTATTAAAGACACTAACCTCCATGGTATTCTTCGTAATTATGACCCCATAACCCAAATGTACATCTTCTGTCCCATCACCAAGACCTTCAACGCCGAAGAATCCCGACCCTTCCTTATCCCGCACGAGTTTGTACAACCCATAGAAATCCCAATTTTAGAATTCATCCACAACACTAAATTCAATCACAAATTATATAACTTAATCCAAAACACACCTTATGAGTTTGCAGTTGGCACTGAAGAACTAACCACTATCAAGGCACTTCAATTGCTTTGGCCACTGCTTCAAACTAAAAATATCATCCGCATCTTAGCTAAACTACTAACAACTTCAGAACTAATTCACGACATCTTCCCCCACGGTTTTTTCCCCGACGACTAACAGGTAAGTATGAATTAAATGAATATTACTAACTAATTAAAATATTAAAAAACTCACCATACTTTATTCATGTTTTCTTTAGATTTTTAGCCTTCATCCGACGATCACCTACAAAAACCACAAAAGACAAATAAAAATCGCAAATTTCATCAAACAGATTTCAAAAATTCTATTAATCTCTTACACTTATAAATTTATAAATTTAATACCAATGCAGTAAATTCATTTCTAAAATTTTCCCCCACAAGCAGTAAATCTAATTATGATGAAAATTTGTATCTTAATATTCCCCCATGACTAGCAGTAAATTTCTAAATTCTATGTAGTACATTAAATAAATGCAAATGCAGTACTAACCTTTTGATATTTTCATTCATTCGCACAGAAATTCTATCCACACTCGCACAGCTCGCCCACGAAGAATTGTTTAAAATAATGAATTTCAGTTTCAAGTTTTCACACTCAACAACTCTAACATATAATAACATGTTTCGAACTTTCCTTTAACCCGGTTGGAAAGGAATCATATACTAAACAAAACTAACCAACGCAGCTTACTAAATATCACAAATCATAGAATAACAGCATGACTTAGAAAAAGAAACCAACGGTACCCAAACCGGATTAACCCAGTTTAAAACTGGATAATTTATTCTTTTGAAGACTATTATAAAGTCTAAGAAAGAAATAATAAAACACAAAAAAGTCGAAAGACAAACCCATACCACAAACAATTTGATTTTTGAAAAAAGGACACAACCAACAAAACATAAGTAAGACCACAACAAACTCAACATAAAACGTTGTCACATAACAGGACCCCTCACAAAAACCGCATGAAATCATACTCCCACTCCTGGCCTAACCCACCAGGAAGGACGTCCTGAGCATGCTCTATAGCCGGCCTAACCCACCGCGCTACATCCACGCTTTGTGACCACACCACTATTTTTAATAAGAGCTACTCAAGTGTGAGTAACTCTTCAAAATAACCGAACTAAAACAAAAAGCTTTTGTGAAAACAACTAACTAAAATCATTATTAAAAAATATTAAACTAATAAAAGTTTTATAAAATGTAAAATCACATGATGCAATACATAGATCAGAATACAACACCAAGGACGAACATCAAAAGACAAGACGACCCCACTACACTCGAGAGAGAATGACCAACTACAATCGATATGCCGCTCACAATCACAACTCAAAGGATTTAGAGTACGACTTGACCTCGCAGAAAAGGACTTCATTGAACTAGACCAATGACCACCTCGATGTTCAAGTATACGTACAGATCCGAGTAACCAGGCATCCCCTCCACGCACAATCTCCACGCCATTCCCAAACTAGATCATACACAAAAGAAGTTCTCCACGCAGAACAGAAAAACCTGACATAGCAAACCATTCTGAAATCAGATTTGAGTTTGTTGCAAAGACGTAGTCGTTGTCACTAGAAGACACAACGTCTTATGTCTCTAACTCCAGCTTCCTGGAACTTCCCTAACAAAAGAGGAAACGGAAGAAAATTATGATGTTCGCCAAAAACAAACGTCCATCATCCATCCTTCGAATTGCAGAAGAACTATTCTAAAAAACTCTGTAAAACCCGGATGGGTGGAACCTGATCTAAACTACATTTTATGATTGGATAAATTAAATGTTTTACCAATGTAAAGTATTTAATATTAACCAATCATGATCCATCTAACTAACAACCCACTTATTTGTAAGTGCTGAAGTTACTTGTAATTTCAGCACCAGAGAGATTTGAATTTAACTTAGAAATTAGTTGGACTCTCCCGAGCACTTCAGCAGCCGCAATAAACCAGTATACCCTAGATCTATTGAGCCTAGCAGAGACTAGTTAAACAACCTGAGACTAGATAGTATAAGAGTAAGATTAGGATCGGTATTAGACTAAGAAGTTGCACGAATCTATCCGGCCGAAAATAAGATAGCGTGACGAGCAGACGGTGTACCCTATCCGAAATTACTCTATGAGTTACACTTCGGTCCTAACTCAAATGTATATTTATCGACTTGAAGCTATTTTTAATGATTACTCTTTTGTCCTACACTTGACCCATTTTTGAAAAATGAAACTGAGAAAAATTCAACCTTCATTATTAAACTCAATTCATTGAGCTTATTCTTTTGCATTCGAGGTGTTACTATCAGTCATGCCTAACTTAAATCAAAACAAACACATAAATAAGTGTCTTCACTTGGAACTTAATAATTAAAGTCCCGCAGATAACGAAAGTAAGCCGAATGGTCACTTACTTTAACCACTTAGCCATAGACTCTTGATGTATCCTATATTCAAGAATACCTTACTTCCTTAACTCTTAATATCAGGCAGTGATAAGAGCGCTTCAACAATAGCTCAAGCTCTTTAGCTTAGGCAATTTCAAATAGACGCTAAATTGTTTTGAAACAAATAACCCAAAAACTAAACACATAAATTTGCGACTTGCTGCGGAAAAACTTCATAAACTGCCATCATATATGCAGTTTTATTTTGAAAAAGAGAAGGAATCAGAGCAACTCAAACGTGATTTCAGTACAAACTATATTACCGAGCCGGCGAAAAGTAAACATAGCCAACAGACATTGGGGGAAAAGTTCATAAACGCAGGTAAACTACTGACTTGGTTTTTTGAAAAAATCTCAACCTTCCCTTTTCCGAGAAAAAATTAGAAGGTCTTAAAACTCTTTGAATTTCTATAAAATTTATGATTGACACTAGTTTGAATATAGCCAATCGAAGATTGGAAAAGAGTAACGAACGCAAGTAAACATAAAAAACACTTGAAAGAATCTCAACTTTCAAATTTCAAAGATAAAATAGATGCCCTTTAAGCTATTTGAATTTTTAGAACAATTTATGGTTGGCGCTTTTTTGATAATAAGAACCCAACTAGAGAAAATTGGATCAAAAGGTAAAGTTTTTATTCCGCTGGAAATCTAAAAATTAAATTACTTTCGAAACTAGAAATAGTTCACGTTTTTTTTGCGCCATTTCCATGCTGGTATTTGGCGAGAGCTATTTACGTCACTTTCAGCAGATGAATTTCATTTTAACTCAAAAAGTGCATATATACCTAAGGGCATTCATAAAAGCATCAATATGTATGAATGGACATCTGTAGTTATTAGAGACTTTTCCTGAAAAAAAAACAAAAAAAATCAGCAAGAACTATATGACATTCTTTAATACGTTCATTACTCTAAATAACATTACCTCCATCTGAGAAATCTAGATCAATCGATAAAAATTTCATTTTAAGGGAAATCTGATAATTGATTCAATTTTCAAAACTAGAAGTCGATCACGTTTTTTGTGACCTTTACACTTTCTCTATTCGTAAGTGGAGTTTGCCTTCCTTTTAACAAACTTAAAAAGAAATGAAAAGTCAAACCGGAAAAAATCATATTGAGCCTGAACAAAATTTAAGACTTTTCCTTTAAAGAAAAACAAAAAATCATCACGACTTATATTAGAGTTTTCACTTCGTTCATCTACTCTTGAAGACCGAACAAAAATCAATTCATAGAAACTACGGAAGTAAAATAAATGATAAATCTCTAAGTTCATCAACACTTAAAAACTATCATCAACAATTTTTAAAACATTATAAGGCCATCAAGTCCCGGAAAGGTTTCCTTTGAAAAAAATAGTACCCCAGAAACATCCTATCCGAAAATCAACTTACAGGCATTGGACGACGAGAGGTTTAGCACAGTCACACGTATTATGCGCGTCAGTGCCATCCCCATTTGGCCCTGCACTGTTTGTACTGCTTCGATTGAAAGCCGAGTCCCGCATGCCTCGTTTGAGCGTGCAGTTACACACCCCTTTGTGATTGAACTTCGGGATGCTGGTATCGGGGACATCCCCCACGAGGTTATTTCTCACCAGTGACACGAAATGTGCGAAGTGGGCGGGGCTGGAGGGGGGACCAGTGGCTCCCTCTAGTAGCAGGTACTGCACGTGGGTTATATGCCACTCCTCGCCCCGCGCCAAGTTCTCGTCGTCCTGAGAATAAACGAAATTAACATTATTTATACCAACTTAGAAACATCTCCTTACCTCATTAAAACAAGCTGTAAAAAGCATTCAGGTAGCTCATTAACAAATGCAAGCGTCAAAAAGAACGGTCAGGTTTTAGCATTGTTGTTTAAATCCTGTTAACTCAATACAAAACGATAGCTTATGTTCTTTATGCTATCGAGCCAGTAGAGTTTAACTTGGACTGATTTATACCCCTTCATTTCTAATCCGCAAACGTCTGCGTTACAGCTAAACAAAATTGATTCGTAGCCCAAAAAATATTACGTAATAATTAAATGAAATTTTTGTTATGAAAAACGTTTAAATTTCTGGGCATGAATTTTACGACGGCAGTTTTTTTAAATTCAAGATAATGCTCATAGAATAGACGAGACAACAAGTCTCTATTAAACGGTTTGAACAGAATATCTCCAACCCAATTCTCTTCTTGAATCTCTATTTGCACATCATATTTGAGATCTGATCATTCCAAAGGTTAGAACCCTTTCATATAATTCAAATATAGAATTGAGATAGGGACATACTGTCTTTGCATAACAGTATGCAAACATGCAGTTCAGCTCTAATACAGATCTTAGAATGAACTTTGGTTAACCTTGATTTCGTTAAATGTAAACAAGAAAAAACTATATTTGTTCTACCTTACATAAAGTGACTTCAAAGGCTAGATGGCACTTCAGCATTTTATTAACTAAAACGACTCCTTTCTAGTTGAAATATAGTTGATTCTAACTATAATAAAGAGAAGCGGCGCTTCGCAAACAAACGCAAAAAAAGCTCTAAAATAAAAAAAACTACAACAGCTGAAAAATCAAAGCCCTGAAAAGGACAATCAAAAAAGTTGCCACGATTACAACAAAAACTTAGCATTTCACTTTAGTCTGATGAGAAAAAATACCGGTTTGATGAGAAAAAGCCGGTATATTTGTAGTCAATACTCCAATCCTTCAAATATCGGCCAGCCAAACTTTTCACATGCCGTTTAAAAATGTCTGAACGAGGTGCAGATGAAAACAAGTTATGATAATCCATGAGTTTTTTTTTAATGTATCCATGTTTTGATTCTGATCCTGTTTCGGCAATTATTGCTCGACCACTCTCGAAGAGTGAAAGTGTTTTTTTTCCAGCCAAAGAATAATTTTTTTTCCAGCCAATATTAAATACCTTACAAAAAAACTCGTAAGGTGCAACGTAAAGCATCAATTTAAAACACAATTGATCAAGATTTAATTCTCCCAACTTTAATTCTACTAAAAGTTCAAAGCTTTACTTTTAACTTTCTAAAAATCATAATCACGATATTTTACTATCGAGCCACGTATAAAAAATTACATACTTTCAGGAAAAAACAGCAAACAGACAGTTGGAAAAGATTCAATGAACGCAAAGAAGTAGAAAAAAAAACATTAGCTGTTTTTTGAAAAAAATTTAAACAAAAATTTATATGACTTTTTACCAAGACAATAGAAAATGAACCCACATTGAGAAAACAGGATCAATAAATAAAACTTTTATTCCTCTGGGAAATCTATAAATTAAATTCCACTTTCGAAACTAGAAATCGTTCACTTTTTTTGCGCCATTTCAGCTTTCACACAGAGCCGCACAACAAGCTGAGCTTCGCACCACTTGCAAAACAAAACAAGAAAGCTGTTAAGTCGGAAAAAAATAGAAAATTTCGAAAAAACTAGATCTATCAAAATGAAAAGGCTAACTTTGAAGAAAAAAACGCCAAAACAATAGAATGTAAAATTACCATCGGAGGAAGATTTACACAGAGGCAAAACACGACAAATAGCAGCTCTATAAAGTGGAAATAATAATAATAAAAAAATAATAGAAATAATCCTCGAATTAGCAAAAACTTGTGAACTGAGATTCGAACCTGCGACCTAGAAATTGAAAACCTCGCACACTAACCACTAAGCCACGGAAGCATAATAGGTACCATTAACCACTCAGTCACAAATAAAGCAGGGAACAGATGCTATGCAATTTGCAATGCTACGGTGAAATTTCCAAATAAGTGAACCTGCGACCTAGAAATTAAGAATCTCACACACTAACCACTAAGCCACGGAAGCATAATAGGTACCATTAGCCACTCAGTCACAAATAAAGCAGGGAACAGTTGCTATGCAATTTCAATGCTGCGGTGAAATTTCCAAATAAGTGAACAATTTTATTTGCGAGTTAATAAAAGGAAAAGAAAAAAATTGAAACCGAAAATAAATGTTATAAAAAACCATAATTTCTATTAAGATGCTTAGCAAGTTGTACGATCTAGAAGGGAGCATAAAAATGACGTTTCCATGAGACGACTAAAAATAGGACAGTAGTCGATAAAAGATAAGCCGAAAGTATTTGGGCAGAAAGGAGTTTTTAAGCGTTCAATAAAACAACAAAAAATTAAAACATAGAAGTCATGTCAGTAAAATTACAAACAGCAAAAAACAATCAAAACACTAAAAGCAACTACAAGGTAACTTGCGTACAGTAAAAAAAAGAACAATTCTAAGATGTGGCAACTAAGCCGACAAAATATAATCCGACAAATAACAAGCCGACAGTTTTCTTTAGATGGACTATTCACTGTTCGAAAACATGTCCTATCACATTCGAGCCCAGGTCCTTTGCCCTTCCAGGCTTTTTCGATACCTCCAGACCAAAAGTGCCGCATATGCAAAAAAAATTTCGCATTTCTGATTTTGACGATTCTGTGAACAAAATTATTTAAGGACATTTATATAAGCATTCATAAGTCCGAATACCCTTCTTTTATTATTTAGAGCGTTTTGAATTTCAAGAAAAAACGTAAAAACTTATCACGACCTACATGAGAGTCTGAACTACGTTCACGACTCTTAAAAACTTTTACAAACACGACTTGAGAGGCTATTAAGCAAAGTTTCCCTTCAGTGGCACCTGGTTTTTATTAACTATAATATCGGTACCGTTCTTTATTGCATTTTTCACCCAGAAAATAAAAGAAAATTACGTTCGTAACCTTGACACTTTTGCTGTTTCAATAGTTCAGTTTGCCTTGCAAGAACTCGACAAAAAGCAGTTCTATAAAGTGCAATAAGAAAAAGAAGAAATAAGCCTCGAATTAGTTTGAAATTTGGCCAAGTCTTGAATCCGATCAGCGACCTAAAAATTATGAGTCTCACTTACTTAATCAATAACAAAGCCACAAATAAAGCAGAGAACAGATGCTATGAAATTTCCAATGCTACAGATCGTGATTATAGCAAAAAGGCTACCAAATAAGTGAACCCTTTTAATGAAGGTTCATACTGAAACACTACGACCTCAAGCACTCAAACAAACTGAACTAAAAAGAGATCAAAAGTTAAACCGCGAAAAAAGAAATTCGAGCCTGAACAAATTTTAAGACTTTTTCCAAAAAAAATAAAAAAAATCATGACGAACTTTTCAGAGAAAAACACTTCGTTCTTTTGCACTTTAAGAAAACCAAAAATTCGATAAAAATTGCGAAGCTGAATTTTTATTTTCTTCATCTCTGAAAAAAAAATTTTGGTTTTTATTTTCTGTCCTTAAATCAAATTGGTCAGAGCATTCTGTGCTATCTGCACAGCAACCGGCTATCCTTGTTTCTGTTGGCTTCAACTAACAAGAGGAATATAATTCATACACTTACATCTGAAACAGTGAGCACAAGCTGTCTGACTATTGCCGAGTACGGGCCGGATGACCTGGATGAACATTTTCCGTCCGATTTGCATTCGCTTTCGAGGCCATTCGACGAACTGTTCATATAAATATTACTTTCATCATCTTCGCCTTCAGTTGAGAAATCATCTCCGTGCTCATTAGGCATAAAACCTTTCTTGCTCAGAAGAGTGACATTAATTCTTCCGAATTTGAGAGATTGACCTTGAACCTCGGGCCAGTATGGCTTTTCTTTCTTCTGGCCATCTGTTGGTAAGTCTCCAATATACACAATATAGGATACTTTATGCTGTAAGACCATCCACCAAAATGTTTTGTGTTTCACTTCATAAGGGAGGTCTGTCACTATGAACTTCTTCAACTCGTCGTTGTATCCACAGATCCAAGATGCATTCAGGTATGAACTGTACACTTCGTGTATGATGTCGGCGGGGAATCGGACGAAGTTGTATTTATAGGGTACTTTCTGGAAGTCGCGTGGAAATGTCTCTTCTCGCCCGTTGTAATCCCCTTTCTCCTTCTCAAGGTGGTGTTCTCTGTACTTCTCCACAAACTCAACATTCTGTAAACATATCCAAAACTAGTATTAAATGCAAAGTAATAATTAAACAGCAGAACACAGTTTGATAGTATATTTAGAAAAAATTGGTTCCTAAGCCTTTCTAATAGTCGATTCAATTGAGTTATCTCCAGCGGATTATACTTCCAGAACATAATTAACAGACAGTTGGAAACGAATTAATGCAAAAAAGATACTGACTTAATTTTTTGAAAAAAATCTCAGCTTTCGAATTTCAACGAAAAATCGATGGCCTTAAATCTCTTTGAATTTCTAAAACAATTTATTATTGACATTTTTTGATATTTCACTGATAAATCTGATCATTAAAACCAATTTTTGCAAATATGTCCATCGACTCTAAATAATTTCAAAACATGGTTTTTTTTAAGTCGAACAAATTTATTGTTTTCTGAGCTCTCCCAAACCACTATATAACGACCCTAATTTGACCAAATTTTCTGATCCGCAGGCAAATTTTTGAAAAAAAAAGCGTTTTTAGGCACTTTTTGGAAAATTTCGACCAAAAAATCGCTTTTTTTCGGCGCGCGCTCCCCCCTCAAAATTAGTATAGACTGTCGAATCCCTGATGGGGCGAGGCGTCCCCCCCCCCCCCCCACCCCAAACCGCTACTGGGTAGAATATATACTTTTCCATTGAACATCAGACACCTAGTAGGGTAGCAATTCGTACCTGCAGCTGTCTTAGGACAGTGGTTTTGATGGATTGGGAGAATTGATTGTTCTGCAGAGTTTTAAGTTGCATCCTACACGGAGCGAACAGAATGTGTTCCAGTAAAGCTTGGTGGATGAACCGGTACTGACACTGAAACAAAACACAAACAAATATTGCAGAGTTTTTCTACTTTATCTGTGATCTTGATTTTTGTTAACCGTATGGAACCACTGAATACTTTGGCAATTGCAACTGTCATAAAAAGACAAAACTGCATTTCACAAACACAAGCAAAAAATAAAAACGGAACAAAATACAAAACTGTCTTTGGGAGATGAGCTTACGAAAAAACGCAAATACCTCTGCAAATCGGATATAGTTAGATCAGGCTGTTTAATTAACGCATAAACTATGCACTTAAACGTGCGACTTTGGTTGCATAGAAGTGCACTGATCTTCTAATACTAGAGTGCTTGCGTAAAAACTGAATGAAAACAGCGGGAGCGGGGTACTTACAACTTTCTGGACGAATTTCTTCCTCTGGGCCCTGAGTTGCCAGACGAACCTGTGCACATCCACCTTGTGGTCTCTCTCCAGCATCTCTCGCAGGTAGTGGGCCGCAATGAACGTGCCAGTCCTGCCAATTCCAGCTCTAAACATATCACACGACACATTACAAAACACTAAATAGCATACATATGGATTTTTGATGCTTGTATTTGAAAAAAAAAATTGTGTTAAGTTCAAAAAATCAAGAATAATTTAGTTATTTCGTTATTTCTGGTTATATCTGGTTATAGAATACTTTGGTTATTTCACGCCTCAAGTTCATTTCACGTCTCAACTACTAATCTTCAGTTCTTTCACTTTCGCTTCCCTCTAAATACGCCCATAATAACTTGAGCAAGCTTTGCTTATAATGGGATGCTAAATATATGCTTACCGACAGTGGACCAACACAGGAGCGTGAACACTCTCGTGGTATGCCATGGCGGTGTCCATGAAAGACCAGAAGCTGCTTGTATCTGTCGGGATCCCGTAGTCGTTCCACATTGTGAAGTGGAAATGGTGCACTATCTTCGTCTCCCCCGGTTCGCTCATGTTCTGATCTTGACCAGCGCCACTGCTCGTGGAGCTCGAATCAGATTGGCTATTGTTTGAGTTGCGACTACGCTTAATTTCATCTTCTTCATTACCTGTGTTGTTCTCGGACTGCGACGAAGACTCGTAGTTGTTGTTCACAGGTGTCTGAAAGTCACATGTAGATTATGAAACCTAGCATTTTAGCTAAACAACATTCATTGTCCATCACATTCAAAATTTGCAAATGACTCAATTTTTTGGAACTATTTAAAAAAAGAATTCATTTCGCCAACTTTGTCATAAAAAACAATGATGCGTCAGCTTTATTTCAACAAACTATCAGACATATTTTCAACTTTGATCATAATCTTCAGAAACCAACTAACTTGTATATTAACATTATTCACAAAACACAAAAGCGAAGCAACCCTTTACAAATAGCTGTTCCGAAAAAATGACAGGCAGCTTAAATTGAAAAAAAAACATGAATTTGTTTAAAAAAACTTAAACCGCTTGAAACTTTGCTTTCGAAAAACTAACTAATTTTAAACGCTGAAGGCATCAAATTTGGCTTCAAAGAGAAATGATACATCAAAAAACACAAGTTGGTAAAGCGTCGAGATTCGATATTTGGCTGGAAAATATTTAATGGAAATTTTTTGGAAAATAAACTTTGTAAGAACTTCATTTTCGATTTCCTTTCAGACGCGCAGTTGACAGCGTTTTAAACAAAATTCATCAAAAAAAAACAACGGATATGTTGAAACTTCGAAGATCTTAATTTTAAAAGAGTGAAAGCGAACGAGAACATAGCCAACAGAAGAAGCTATGAAACGAGAAGACTGGAAAAACCACAATTTTTGAGAGAAAAAAAAGTTTTTCAAGAAAAAATTATCACTTTGAAGCTCTGAGAATTTCAAGAAAAATTTGCAATTGACCCTTTTTTTATGAAAAACAACTCAAATTGAGAAACTTGAACTAGAACAAAAACAGCCAACAGAAAGTTGGAAAAGAGTCAATGAACGCAAGAAACACGAAAAAAATACTGACCTTTTTTTTGAAAAAATATCAACTTTCAAAAAAATCTTAAATAGATGGCCTTGAAGCTCTTTGAAGAATCGATAATGGAGTTTCCCTTCCTTTTGACAAAGAAATTATTTGAACTTGAACAAAGCCGAACCGCAAAAAAGAGTACATTTGAACCTGAACAAAGCTGAAACCCTTTTCCTGAATTAAAACAAACAATCATCAAGACCTATATAAGAGTCCGAACTAGGTTCATCGACTCTTAAACATAGCCAACAGATAAATAGAACAGATTCAATGAACGCAGGGAAATTTTTTAAAAAAACAGTTTTTTTTTGAAAATGCAGCCAGCTGACAGTTGGAAAAGAGTTACCGGCACAATGAGAAAACTGAATAATTAGAATCTGATAATTTCAAGATTGGTTAGTTTTTTAAACTAAAATTTAAAAAAATGAAAAAAATCTGAAAAAAAGGCCATATCTCGAAAAGCGAAAAGATTTGAGCAGTCATACTTGAAAGCAAGACTTGCAACCCCTGAGTGTACCTTGACAGCACATCACTACAGGGTTAATAATTTCAAGATTTGTTAGTTTTTTAAAAATTTAAATTAAAAAAATGAAAAAATCAGAAAAAAACGCCATATCTCGAAATCCGAAAAGATATGAGCAGTCATACTTGAAAGCCAGACTTGCAACCCCTGAGTGTACCTTGGCAGAACATCACTACAAGGTTGGGAAATTCAATTTTGGTTAGTTACTTTTTTTATCTAAGTTTTTTTCATAAAAAATTCATAAAAAACGCCAAATCTCGAAAACCAAAGAGATTTGAGCCGTTATTCTTGGACGCCGACTTGCAAACCCTGAGTGTACCCTGAAAACACCCCACTGCAGTGTTGAGAAATTCAAATTTTCTAAGTTTTTTTATATCTAAGTTTTTTTTTTTTAAAAACTAAAAATTCATAAAAAACGCCAAATCTCGAAAACTATAAGAATTTGAGCACTCATATTTGGACGCCAGATTCGCAACTTCTGATAGTACCCTGAATCAATTAAAGGTTGCGAATTTCACATTCGGTTAGTTTTTTATATCTGAAGTTTTTGCAAAAAAAATGAAAAAATTATGAAAAAAAGCCATATCTCGAATACCAAAAGGATTTGAGCAGTCAGAATTGGACGTCAGACTTGAAAACCCTGAATTTACATCCCACTATAGGATTGAGAATTTCAAATTAATTAGTTTTTTTATATCCAAGTTTTTGAAAAAAAATCTTAAAAAACGCCATATCTCGAAAACCAAAAGGATTTGAGCCGTCATTCTTAAGCGGTAGATTTGCAAAGCCCGAGTGTGCCCTGATAGCATCCCACTAGAGTGTTGAGAAATTTAAGATCGGTTAGTTGTTTTATATCTTATTTTTTTGAAGAAAAAAAATGAAAATATCATTTAAAAAAATGCCATTCTCTAAAACATGTCAACATAAGGACTTCTTAAACATGTCTCACATGAAACGCCAATTAAATAATAGATAGATAGTTTATCGAAAAAAGAAGTCAATTCGTGATCTTCACACTTGCGCTATTCGATAGTGGAGTTTGCCTTCCTTTTAACAAAAGAAATGAACTGAACTTAAAAATAAAAAAAAAGTCAAACTGCGAAAAGTTAATTTGAGCATGAACAAATCTCTTACTGAAAAAAAAGACTTACTGAAATAAAAAACATCACGGCCTATATAAGAGTCTAAATTAGGTTCATCGACTCTAAAAAAAACAAGAATTTATATCAAAGCAGAGTAGGTAAATTTAGATTTAGCATAAAAAACGACTAGAAAGGGTTAAGTGCAAACATGCTCAAACAAAGAGGCGAAGTTGCACTTTGCATACACAAGCAAAAATTCGACCGATAACGCTACTGGGAATGAGTAAGACTTTGAGTCTTAAGTGACGCACGCTAATTATGGTTTTTGATGTCTACATAATTGTTAAGTGAGGCAAGCCAATTATGACACATAAGCAGTACCAGACAATTTGAAAAAAAAAAGTTTTACCATGCCTCAATTTATAGAGCGGACGCAATTTAACAAGTATACAAAAAAAATCATTAAAACAACCGACCCTGCCCAAGTTTCGAACCCTCTTATTTTGTTGCTGGCCTCCTTCCCTACCTCTACGCTACAGATCCATGATACCTTGCAGTTGAAGTACTATTTGTAATATAAGTCTTTGTTAATATCCTCAGCATTGGCTGTACTTAATAGCTGGTTTTTGATCAAAATGAACACTTTCAAGATGAACACATTTTGTCGCAACAATTGCATCGCAACAATATTTGCGACTTAGGTTGGAAAAAATGCTATGCTTGTGTAAAGACGTTAGTTGGCGTTCCAGTTATGCTCAAAATTAATCAAAGTCGACTCAAAATGATCCATTGATTCTGTATTGCAATTTGCTAGACTGAGAAGAGTTACAACTCCGATTTGACAACGAGTAAAAATTGGCAGGTGGACGGGAAAGACAAATCTAAATAACTTTTTAAGGAACTTTATTGTTCCTTTTATACTGAAATCCTTGGTATATCGAGGTTTATTTTCGTTGTCATGCATTTCATTGGAATCGATTCATTCAAACAAAGTTTATTAGCTGCTGCTTAACTCAAACAACTACCTTGTAACACACCTCCGGTGCTTTAAAGAGATTAATGAACATGAAAATTGCTTATTTATACATTAAATGAAAATCGACGAGATTGATGCAACACTAACAATATACGGGATATCTAAGCACGCTTTCTAATTCATAAATTGAGCAAATAAAACACAGCCAACTTTTAAGTTCTCTTTGAACTAAAATGGTAACATCTCCAAAACTACTGGGTTTCAGATTTTCTTTTTTTTTAAACTCAGAAACAGAATCCAAAAATGGCCGAAGCATAAAACTGCACTTTCAATGTTCAAAAAAGAGCCAAAAGGCAGTAGCAAAAGGAACGCAATAAACAGCTAAAAGTCTTCTTGAAAAAAAAATTTAACTTTCGAAATTCAAAAAATAGACACCATTAGAGCTCTTTAAATTTCTGGAACAATTTATGATTGGCACTTTTATGATAAAATGAACCCAAATTGAGAAAACTGTGGATCAATAAGTAAATCTTTTGTTTCGCTGGGAAATCTGAAAATTAAATTCCGCTTTTGATTCTAAAACTAGATCACGTTCGATAGGGAAGTTTGCCTTCTTTTCAACAAAAGAAATTAAGTGAACTTGAAAATCAAATCAAAACTCAAACCGCGAAAAATCAAATTTTATTTGAACACATTATAAGACTTTTCTATAAAAAAAAATGAAAACAAAAAAATCATCGCGACCTATTCAAGAGCCTGAACTGCGTTCATCGATTTTTAAAAATTATGAAACCGTTGTCACTTACCAAATCACGAAGTTCGAAAATAAGATTCTCGCTTAACATAGTTAATTAGCTTCATTAGCCTGTACAAACATAATTTGCTGCCATCAATTGTTTTGCCCAGCCCGCGTAATTAATTGAAACACCACTCTCTTTTCTTCATTTAATGAAAACTTTCAAAATATCATAAAACGCCAATTTCAGAGACTTACAAATGTGAGCAAGAACATCAAGATAGACGCCACATCTGCAACTGCTTGCAGTATCCTGACATCACCCCACTAAAGGTTCGGCCATTTCAAACTTTGAAAAATTTTGAGAAATCATAAATTTTTGGAAAATCATGAGAACAAAACATCTAGGAACATTAAAAAGGTTGATCACTAAAATTTGGGGGCCGGATACAAACCTTCTGAGAGTACCTTGACAGCAAGTGTTGGGAATTTCAAACTACAGAAAGTTTTTTAAATCTAAGTTTCTTGAAAAACTTTACAAAATCATAAAAAAATATCGAAAATAAGATGATTCGAGCATTCAATACTGGAATCAAGACCGGCAAACCTCCCAGGTTACCCTGAGAACATTTCAATATAGATTTGGAAATTTCAAATTTATGAAAATTTTTAAATCCAGTTTTTTTTGAAAAATTATGAAAAAACAATAAAAACGTTATATCTCGGAAACTAAAATAATTTGAGCAGACAAATTTGCGTCCTCTGAGAGTACCCTGACAGCGCCCAACCACAGGGCTGAGAACTTTGACTTTTGTGTAATTTTTTTAAAACCACAAAAAATCACAAAAATCGTCTAATCTCGAAAACTAAAAGGATTCGGGTATTCAAATTTATAGGCCAAAGTCCCAATCCCTCGGTGAACCCTGACAGCATCCAAATATAGCGTTGTTAATTTGAAACTTCATGAAACAAACAATTACTTCAAACTGGAAAATCAAAAAAAATCTTGAGCCCTTGAGCGTTGACTATACATAGATTAAACGTGAACATTTTTTTTGTTAAACATGCAAAAATCATACGTTAAAAAGGCTTGAACATGGCGAGATAGTAAAGCTCGCATTTAAATACATAATAATTTGAAACATTTTTTCAGATAATTTACTAATCTTTGCCACAGACCGGTCGATCAGAACTATCTAAACTACACACGGCACGATAAGTCTTGTTTGCTCGCCACCCTAGACCTTTATTTCTTTGAGACAGGGAAATTGATGAAAGACAACCTGACCATGAAATACAGTGCAATGTAAATGAAAGAAGCCTGGATTCTGAAATATTCTAGGATTGACACATTTCAGATGAAGTAAATGAATAGAGAATATTGGATTAACAAGTAATGCTTTTATTCTGCCGGAAATTCTAACATAAAAATACTCTTTTGAAACTAAGATGGAAACCTAGCGTGAACAATATTTAAAACATTTTCCAGTAGAATCACACGAACCTAAATCAGTGAATATTCGTTTGGTTAATATACGCTTTAAAAAGAGCAGAAAAGCAAGAAAAAAATCGGCAAGGATACAGCAGAAAAGCAAGGAATCGTACTTAAATAGATAGTTTGGGAACCTATGCAAAAACGATGTCCATCACATTTATTATAGTTTAATAGAGGAAGGAAAGAAGAAAGAATGAGAATGAGGACTGGTAAGTGCTTACGAATGTAACTTGGAACACCCTGTGGTCCATGTAGGAGTAGATGGATCTCTTATCTGTCATGGTCACTGTGTAGTTGCCATACACCTGTGTGGCCCCCTCGTGGTCATCGAAGTCGGGCCAGTACTGCACACCATCCTTGCCACTCGACTGAAAAAAAAATGAACAATATAATGTACACGCAACATCACATACATAGCCAACAGTTCGACGAACTAATTAAATCACTTTAAAGCTTAATATTATCCCATTTAGAGAAAACTGGATGACTAAAATATTATGATTGGCACTTTTTAGACAAAATTAACCCAATTTGAGAAAACTGGATCATAAAGTCAAATTTTCGTTTTGCTGGGAAAGCTGAAAAGTAAATCCACTTTGAAACTAGAAGTCCATCACGTTTTTCGCGGCCTTTACATTTTTTCTGTTCGATAATGGAGTGCCTTTGTTTTGACGAAGGAACCGAACTGAACTTAAAAAGAAACCGAAAGTCAAACCGCGAAACATCAAATTTTAGCCTGAAACACAAATTTTAGCTTCGCAAACACTAGCGAGAAAAGACAAAAAGCAGCTTTATAAAATAGAATAAGAATTATAAATAAGCCTCGAATTAGCAAATATTCGGCTATGTCTGAGATTCGAACCTGCGACATTGAGCTTAAGAGTCACACACACACTAATCACTCAGCCACGGAAGCTTATTAGTAAATAGAATATAGAAGATTAAACTCAAGCCAAAAATAAAGCCGAGAACAGATGCTATGCAATTTCCAATGAAACAGTGAAATTTCCAAATAAGTGAACACTTTGAATGAACACTTATTTAGGTTAGAAAAAAAAGGAGGTTCGTATTAATACACTAAGCTGACGCTAGTGTAAAGACTTTTCCTGTAACAAAAAAACACGAAAATCTTGATTAATCATATCAAATCTCGACTTTTTTTTGATAAAATTAACCTAATTTGAGAAAACTAGATCATTAAGTCAAATTTTGGAAAACTAGTGATTAACTGGGAAAACTGATTATTAATTTCCACTTTCGAAAATAGAAGTCGATCACGTTTTTGTAATTTTTACACTTTTTCTGATCGATAAAGACAGTTGCCTTCCTTTTAATGAAGGAAATGAACTGAACTAGAGAGAAAAATCATGACGAAGAATAAAATGATCAGGACCAAAATAATTCTATCGTTACACTTAATAAATAATCATATTAAAATATAGCCTACAGACGGTTAGAAAAGAGACAATGATCGGAAGGAAACAAAAAAATATAGATTAATTTTTAAACAACTTCACTTTCGAATTTCGAAGTAAAAATGCCGGACCTTTATGCATGACTCTGAATTATAAGCACAATTTATGATTGAAACTTTTTTGATACATTAAAATTAAGTTGAGAAAACTGGATCAACAGGTCAAGTTTTTAATCCGCTGGGAATTCTGAAAAATTAAATCCCCTTTCAAAATATGAAGCCTATCACATTTTTCGTGACCTTTGCACCTTTGTTCATCACTCTTAATATTGTTTCAATTAATTTGAACTGGAATTATCCACCTCACTATACTTATCAATAATTGAACATAGTACAAACGATATACGAAACAAACCAGCTTTTTTAAGTTATAAATGCTACAAAAGACGTGTTTGAACATTGGATTTGTTGGGTTGAAAAGTCTTAAACATAGCTGAATGACAGCTCTGCCAACCGCCTCAAAAACCGCAAAAATTGAGAGTTTTCGACCTTTTTTTCAGATTTCGAAATAAAAAAATTATCGCATTACAGCTCTTTGAGTTTCGAGAAACTTTTTTGGTTGTCAATTTTTCTTCGATAAAAGCCATATTAGAGAACCCTGGTTCAAAAGGTACTTTTTTAAAATTCCATTTGGATTTCTTAAAATGAACGTTCATTTTTAAACTAAAAGTCATTAATGTTCTTTTTTGTTCTACTTACACCGTTGCTATTGGAAAGCATTACGTGCCTTCAATTGAGCAAATGAATATCAATTGAACTAAAAATCATTATTCAGACCGCGAAAAATCAAATTGGAGTGTAAACTTTCAAAACTTTTCCGAAAAACGATCTCCTTCATTTACCTTTTAAATATCGATTCAAAGACTGTTATAACGTTTCTTGGTATCATATCTAAATAAATAACCATAAACTTGAAGCATTTTGGCTCAAAATGATTCAAAAGATGAGATCCTCGATAAAAATCAAGTTACCGGACAACAAGACACTAGGAACTAATTTATTACAAACATGTGCTTTTCAGTCAATTTTTTTCATGGACATTTCTAAAAACCTCGTAGCAGATCGAATTAGATATTATATTTAAGTCATTTCAGTCTGATTTTGGTTTAGATGAATAAATTGCAAGAAATTTTTTAGCATCGACAAAAATTGGTTTGAATATCACACCAATCAAGCTTCGATTAAGATCATATCTGTTTGGTTCTTATATAAAAGACATAACCAACAGACAGTAGGAAAAAATTCCATGAATGCAAGTAAGTAGAAAAAAATTCTGACTTGTTTTTTTTGCAAAAATCTCAATTTTCAATTTCAAAGAAAAATATGGACAAAAGACAGTTGGAAACGAGCCATGAACGCAAAGAAAAAGAAAAAACACTGACTTTCTTTTTTTGAAAAAACTTTAACTTTCGAATTTCAAAGTAAAAAAGACGGTCTTAAATCTCTTTGAATTTCAATGACAATTTATAATTGACACTTTTTTGATAAAGGTATCCCAATTTGCGAAAACTGGATTAATAGATGATTTGGGAAATCTGAAAATTAAATTCCACTTTCGAAACTAGAAGTTTTTCGATAACGTTGTTCGTGACCTTTACACTTTTTGTTTCATAGGGGAGTTTGCCTTTGTTTAACGAAGGAAAAAAACCTGAACTTTAAAAAAAATCAAACAGCGAAAAATAAATTTGAGCCTGAATAATTTTTAAAACTTTTCCAGAAAAAAAACTTTAACTTTCGAATTTCAAAGTAAAAAAGACGGTCTTAAATCTCTTTGAATTTCAATGACAATTTATAATTGACACTTTTTTGATAAAGGTATCCCAATTTGCGAAAACTGGATTAATAGATGATTTGGGAAATCTGAAAATTAAATTCCACTTTCGAAGCTAGAAGTTTTTCGATAACGTTTTTCGTGACCTTTACACTTTTTGTTTCATAGGGGAGTTTGCCTTTGTTTAACGAAGGAAAAAAACCTGAACTTTAAAAAAAAATCAAACAGCGAAAAATAAATTTGAGCCTGAACAATTTTTAAAACTTTTCCAGAAAAAAACTTTATCGACGCGACTTATATAAAAAATGTTTTGTCGTGCTTATCCCTTAAAAATAATTATACATTGGCGCCAAAGGCGCCTATAGAAAATAAAGGTTGGTCCGCTCAAAATGAATGCCATTAATTGATACCAAAGGGGTGACACTTTGGTTGGTAATTGGGTCAAACCTTTGAAGGAGGCGTCAGCCTCACCCTTGCCCCACTAAACCAATCTCTGATTGAAATGATTCTGCCGTTGATAAAATATCCTTGATTTTAACTCATTGATGTTAGGGACCAACTAAATGAGGCTCATTTTAGACACTTACCACATTGAATGATGCGAGCATGATTAGGACATCACAGTTGTACTCATAAACTATCTGCCAGAACTGGTTGATGTAGTAAGACTGATCGGGGCCCTGGATGGCTATGAATTTCGTGTGCAGTCCTGGAAACTGGATCAGGCTGCCGTTGGTTTTGTCTTTGTTTGGGTTATTTTTGATGCCGTGTGTCAATTTGACTCGATTGAACTCGTCTGAAAAATCACAAATTCATGTCATATAACAAAATAATTTTGTAAAAACTAATTCATTAGACTATTTTCTTTTACGAGGCGAAGCAGATCTTGACACCACTTGCAATACCACAAAATAATTTTAAAAAGCGTAAGTCGAAAAAGAAAAAAATTGAAAAAAAACTAGGTGAACCAAAATTTTCTTATGTCTCGATGAAGTTCACCTAGGGCCCAGCTTAAGCTGGAGGTACGTGTTTGTTATCTTTTGAATTTGTTACTGATGCGGGACGAAACATATTTTCAAAAGTTGGACTTTGCCCAAAACCTTATACAACCTTACATAATTTCGATTGAACCCAAAAACCAAGGTTTGGCAGGGAAGTTCGCGAGAAAAATGAAAAAGTATCAAAAAACGATCAAAAATTTAAATTTTGACTTTTCCGAAACCATAACTTCTTGTGTAAAAAAAACTGTGGGTAACCGCTAATGCAGGGGAGCTTCCTACTACCCGTTATCTGAATTGAACCCACAACCTCAGGTTTAGAAGGCTAGTTTCCGAGAAAAGTTTTTAAAAAATTCAATAACGGTTAAAAATATCAAACTTTGTGTAAAGCAGTTTGGGCGGAGCCGCTTATGGAGGTGAGTTTTTCACATCCATTCTATTCATTGAAACCATTTCATTGATTTAGTAGGTTAGTTTTGGAGAAAACGAAAAAAAATCCAACATATCGGTCAAATACTCCCCCACAGACTTTTTCGAAGGCTGTAGACAAATGGGTAAAGCAAAAAGATACCAGAAGAGTAGGCAGACACACATCAATGTAGGAGGTACTTCTATGGATGCCCCTTTTTTAAGAAATCGGTAAAAGAGTTTTTGAGAAAACTAAATTTCTCTGCAAAAAGTGGTTAAATTTTCTCCCCCCTAAATTACCCTGTAGTACTACTTTCCACCTAGTTATTAAATTAAAATTTTCATGAAATTGAGCACGTCAGCAGCATAGTGATTTAACTGATTTTGTTAAACTAATGTGAACTAGAAAAGAGTCTTCATTCCGATTTGATAACGCTTGCTAATTGCAAGCGTAAAAAGTTTACCCCCCCCCCCCCGAATGAGAGTGCGAGCTATCAGTTTTTTTCTCCCAGGTGGATGGAAAAACAGCCAAGCTATCTGATTGACTGAAAGGTGTGCGCTTGTAAATGAATAAATAGACGAGTTGCACTCGATTTTCTATATCAAAAATGAACTTTTCTAGTCCAGCTAACTTCGACTTTACGGACGTCTAACCGAAAAGGCCTGCATATATTTTCTTTTATAAAATTGATTCACCATGTATGAGGTATTAACTTTTAAATTCACTAATCTTGAATGCCAAGAGCAAAGCAACATGTTGTGAAACTTCAAAAAAGCAAACGTCTCAAAAACTCTCAGTGTAAAGACGGTAACACTTCGAGAGCCTCAATTGTCTCTTAACTTTAAATGTATTCATTTGATACATTTCGTTCATCTACTAATATTACCAAAAATTATAAATCCACTAAGAGTCATTTACGTCTTTTATTCCATAAATTCTCACTCGTAATATAAAAGGGATTTTTCAAGTATAAGATGATGTATTAATTCACCTGATTTTGGTTATGACTAACTTAAAGACCTCAACTTTCAAATCAAAGGTCAGGTGTGATTTCGAGCCCAAACATGCATCATAACCACAGTGCCACTTTTGAAAGTTCTATTCAACCAAAATGGCTCTTTCCACTCACCGGGAAAGAAAATTCTCAAAAATTATTGTTTCGAATCGTGTTTAAAATAATTGATTTGTTCACCATGCAAAATTTTAAATCAAATGAGAGAGGTGGTTAAAAATCCAAAACATGTACTAACATGGGCAGACATCGGAGAACTTGTTGATTTTGACTACCGAGGGATCATTTAGCACCTGAGGAGGCGCACTTTCCCCTTCCATGTACCCGTCATGCGCTATTCTTTCAAACTCGAAATCCCACTGCGTCATTTCATGGTACTTCGGTTCCGGTTCTAGAGGTTGTCCAGGACAAGGAAGGCCTCTACTCTTGTAGAACGTGTAGTAAAAGTGAGGTGTTGTGCACTTTCTTTCTACAAACTCCTTTGCGTTTTCATTCGACATTTGAATCACACATTTTCTTCTGTCTTCTAAATACTCTGGACCATACTCTTCAATAAGCGCCACTTTGAAATCATTGTCAGCTTGCATTCTTTTCTGGGGGTCAACTTGCGCGTAATTATTCATTTGAGCTACTTGAGGGATGTTTGAGTTTGACAATCCATGAAACCCATTTGAATTTATAGGGACCATTGCTACATTGAGGTTGTTGCGTGAGCTAACACTTCCGTTGTTCTGGCCCATTAGTTGATTGTTGTAAGGGTTGTTCTCTATAAATGCTGAATCGTTCACATCTTCTCCGAATCTGAGTTTTGAAAATATTTGCATTCCTTCACACCTTCGATTTCTAAAAATAAGCAAAACTACTTCTCTAAGACTTCGAGGATGACTAAGATGCATACTTGTTACGCTACTTTGACCAGCTTGACGAACGTGCTTGACTGCTTTTACCTGCGCATTAAAACTAACAACAGAGTTGAAGTTGACCTCATTCATGAGGTCAGCAGCCGTTTGCTAAGAGCACAACAGCGCAGCTCATTTGTAGCCCACTCTCTTTTGTGGATAAATGGTCTCAAAAACATGTGATAATGTTAGATCTAAGAATTGGCGAAATTTTGCTCTGAATATATTCGCAATAACATAAGTTCCGTCTTGGTTTAACTTATGACTTAGACAACACTCCACAATTATAGTTGAATTACGACGTCCTCTGAGCTATGCTTACTACAGTTTTAGACATCTCTGAGGTTTTTGAAACAAGGCAGAGATTACAAACTCGTAGGATAGACCAATACAATGCTGTTGAATGTGTACTTTTCGGACACGGTAAATGCAGTCCTGAACGTACCGCTGGATCAATTTCCATAGTTCATAAAACCCAAGTGCAGCACTCAATGGTACTTTAATTAAATGCAGGTTGTTTTGTTACATGCGAATAATAAAACCTTACTTTTCTCTACACAGGTAGTAAAATGTCATAAATTTTCCCACTTGAAATTAAAGACTTAATTTAGAAAAACACGGTCCCGAAACCGTACGTGATTGCATCGCTTAGACAACACAACTAGGCAAGTTGTAAATTTTTGCTCATTTCGAGCATGCAAATAATTCTCCGGCAGCAACCTGGAATATAAAATTCCTTCTCAGAATATCAACAGTACCTAGTCCAAATTTATTATAATCCATAATACATGTTGTCTATTTACACAGGATTCGACCAGCATTGTTGAGGGCCATTACAAGTATAGAGTCAAGCAGTAAACTGTGGTAATATCGTGTGTACTCAACTCTGAGCTCGAGTAATGATCAATCAAACGTGTCTACTAAACATGGCGCACTCGCCTTCATAGGTTTTGTTCTTTGTCACCAGCTGTCAATTGAAGGAACCGTTTGAAACATATTTGAAGTTCTCTCTCTACCTTTAAAGCCAATTTATATGCAAATAGGTATCATGTTCAAAGGCTTCGTGATTTAAACTGATTCAATTGAACACGCCTAAAACTCTTATGATTCTATTTGTTCGCTTGGTGTAAGAAACCTTCGGAGCTTGTTAGCTTTGCCCCCACTAAGGTTTCGATAAATAAAACACCCCTTCAGCTTATTTTCAGCCTGAGATCCAAAAAACTCTGCGAGTACTGACACTAAAAACTTCGGATCTATCCAACTGACCCTAATGTAAAAGGGGAAACATTCAACGAGTACCATTTGATAATAGATGACAAGATCTGAAAATTCGCTCGAAAAAACTTGAAATCGTACAGGCTAAAATTTTTAAAGAAAAACGAGCACATTTTGGCAAAAAGAATAATTTTTTCAACTCTTTACATGCAAAAAGAATTCTTGGTACAAAATTTGCTAGCCAGTGAGAAAATCATATGACCCGTTTTTAATCGTCTCTGAATATATTAAGGTCTACTGGTTGACAAAGACGGCATATCTTACAAAACATATCACTTTTACAAGATTCTTGAAAGATAGCCCATCCTCTTCAATTCGGATTTAGCCTGGTAACAGGCAGCGTTGAGTTTGATGAGTATTTGAAAAATTGTATGATTAGTTTGTGTGGTATGTGTTGTTGACGGAGTGTGCTAAAAAATGTTGACACTTCGTCAGCAAATCAGAATCGAGATGAGAAAACAAACGTACAAAATAAATAATTATTTATTAGTCTTTGTGATGCGACAATTCGTAACAAACGACAATTCGTAGCAGTAGATTAAGCGGGTAACAATGATTCACGCGCAATATTCAACTCGTGCCGGATGTAAGCACAGCGGAGCAAGCGTATTCTACTTACCAATGCCTTGTTACGATTGTGCCAGTGCCCTACCATTAGTCTTGCGTACGTTTCTTTTCTTTTCTCGATTCTGATTGGCTAACGACCTGACCTTTCTCTTTTTTTGCACTTAACCGTTGTGCTGACCTGGTAATGAAGAGAAGAGAGAGGATGATTAGGGAGAGGATGAGGATTGTGGTGAGAATCGTGATGGGAATCCACATACTGCCGCCTGACTCTAAAAGAACAAAGAACAACTGAATAAATGAAGTCAAATCACAGTCAGAGTCTCAGTCAAATTAATCCCCCATACCACAAATTGGTATTTACTTAAATTAGTATACTTAGTGAGGATAACATAGACCAAGTGAACAAAAGTGAACAAGTTCAAGGAATTTGAACAGACCGGTTACAGTGGCCAACGACTAGCGAGTTTCAAAACCAAACCGAGTTTTGGCGAATCTAAATCTCTCGTGTTTGTTTTTCCAACTTATTTGAGTAATATAATGACAAAAAAAACATACTACTGCTACCAATGGTGGTCTTAAGTGACTTGCCTTTGAAACAGTACAAAAAATTGACTTTTACGTTGAAGAATCATAGGAGTGTAACCTTCCATTCGCCATCTGCTTTATTTTTTTCGAAAAAAAAATAGTTTGTAATACCCAGACATTGGGATCAGCGTCGTGGAAGCGAATGCCTGTGGCTGATCATAAGCTAGCAATTTGAAATTTTTTAAACTAAATAATTTGATGCCAAATTTGTTGAGGCTTGTGATTCAACTGGAATCGAACTTATTTGTTTACTGTAAGTAAAAACGAACCAAACATGAGACGAGTATGCAAACCGGCCATAAATTACGACAATTGCGCTGAAATTTGCAAGATTGTTGTAACTTACATAACTCGGATCTCTAACTATCACCCCACCTATGATACCTATTAAACAATAATCACCCCCCTGGAAATTCAGTTCACAAAGAACTAATTGGCGGTTGGGCCTATGCGAATTTTGTACCTAGTAAGGAGTTCCCTCTTTTGCTATATGTGTTGAAATAGTTGAAGAAATCCCAAAGTTGTTACAAAATAATAATTTAATTGGTCTGTAACTTCGGCTGATTTATAATTTATAAGTCTGGTGGTTTATAAACCAGTCCTCAATGGTATGGTATGCTAAATGATTACCTTTTGGGAGGACGTAGCTGAGTGGAAGGTAGTCACTTTTCCGGGCGAGTGTCTGAAACAACTCACATTAATATACACATGATAGCATAACTAATTCATTTTATTTAACCTCCGCTGTTTTCATTCATAAAAAGAAAATCTCAACAAATTAACACGCCGAAAACAACTGAACGTTCCGCAGGCAAAAAGAGAGACATGCCAAACTCGATCAGGTGTAGTCAGTGGCTGTGCAAGTATCATACAACATTCCGACAACTTAATTTAGTTTTAATTTCTTTTACGTTTTTTTTGCGTGAGAAGAAAGAAAATAAGCTTGGAAATATAAAGGGCTTTAGTTGTCATCAGATTTCTTTGTAAAATAATTATCGATAATGAAAACAATTTTCTTTTTTCAAACAAGCGATGCAGAGCTTCGCACTACTTGCGATACAACACACATATAGCATAACAATTCAACCAATAGATCAGAAAAATAGCCAAATGACAGTCGGGAAAGAGTAATGAACGCAAATAAACAGAAAACAAAACCACTGACTTTGTTTTAAAAAAATCTCAATTTTGGAACAAAAAATTAGAAGCCCATAAAGCTCTTTGAATTTCCTGAACAATTTATGATTGGCACTTTTCTGATAACATAACCCAACAAGAGAAAACTGGATCAATAGGCAAAATTTTTATTCCGCTGGAAATCTAAAAACTAAACTTCACTATCGAAACTAGAAAATGTTCACGTTTTTTGCGCAATTTCCAAGTTCGTATTTGGAGAGTGCTATTTACATCACTGTCGGCAAAGGAAATATCAATTGAACTCAAAAATTGCATATATACTTAAGTGCATTCATAAATGCATTCAGATATATGAATGCACATCTGTAGTTATTCGAGCATTTTAGGGCTTTTTCTTTAAAAAACCAAAAAAAGCAGTTATTAGAGCATTTAAGGACTTTTTCCTAGAAAAAAAAAACAAAAAAACACCGAGACCTATATAAGATACTTTCATTATTCTTGAAAATGAAAATCGATAATGAGCTTCGCACTACTTGCAATACAACACATACATAGCCTAACAAATTAACCAAAAGACAAGAAAATGAACACCGACAAAACTCCTAAAATTTTGCTTGCATCTGTCTTGATCGAATTACGACTTAAAGGGTTCTAATATGATATAACACTCGAAGCTACTGTCTTACAGTTACTTGTCGAACTTATTTTCACGTAATTAAAAATTGACAAAAAATGCAAACACTTGAATATAAAGATATTTCCCTTGAACGCAAGGAAACAGAAAAAATAATAATGGCATGTATTTTGAAAAACTTGAACTTTCAAACTTCAAAGATTTAACTCTTTGAGAATCAAAAATTAAAAAATGTTATCAACTAACAGTTGGAAAAGAGTGATGAATGCAACGCAAAGAAACTGAAAAAAAACTGACTCAATTTTATTCTGGAGCCTTCAACTTTTGAATTTCTGAGAAAAAAATAGATGACCATAGGGCTCTTTGATATTTAGAACATTTTATGATAGACTTTTTGTTACAATTAACCCAATTTGAGAAAACTGGATCAATACGTAAAACTTTTATTTCGCTGAGAAATCTGATAATTAATTTCCATTTTCGAAATCAGAAGTCGATCACGTTTTTCGAGACCTTTACTCTTTTGCAGTTCGATAGTGGAGTTTGCCTTCCTTTTAACATGGAATTGCACTGAACTTAAAAAAAAATCACAAGTCAAACAATTTTGATTTATCATGGTTTGACTTGTGATTTCTTTTTAAGTTCAGTGCAATTCCATTGTTAAGAGGAAGGCAAACTCCACTATCGAACTGCAAAAGAGTAAAGGTGTCGAAAAACGTGATCGACTTCTGATTTCGAAAATGGAAATTAATTATCTGATTTCTCAGCGAAATAAAAGTTTTACGTATTGATCCAGTTTTCTCAAATTGGGTTAATTTTAACAAAAAAGTCTATCATAAAATGTTCTAAATATCAAAGAGCCCTATGGTCATCTATTTTTTTCTCAGAAATTCAAAAGTTGAAGGCTCCAGAATAAAATTGAGTCAGTTTTTTTTCAGTTTCTTTGCGTTGCATTCATCACTCTTTTCCAACTGTTAGTTGATAACATTTTTTAATTTTTGATTCTCAAAGAGTTAAATCTTTGAAGTTTGAAAATTCAAGTTTTTCAAAATACATGTCATTATTATTTTTTCTGTTTCCTGGCGTTCAAGGGAACGAACTTTGTATTCAATCGTTTAAATCAATTCTTTGTGTTCCGCGATAACTCAAAAACAAGTTCGCAATTTTAGTGTTCGCACAGCTGCAACACTTCTCGTTTCTTCTGCACCAAGTGAAGTATAAACGTTTTGAAATATTCAAGCTTAAAAAAATTTTCTTAGTCATGCATTTTAAAATTTGAGAATTCCATCATTAATTTCTAACCTCATTGTAACTACAGGCTTTATTCTTCGCGGATGGCTGATTTACCGCCGCCACAACTAAGGCCAGATAGTTTCCAGGCGACAATTGCGCGTTCATTGCATCCTTACAGGGACCACATGAACTCAATTCCGGCTCCTCTTTTCCAGTGTTAAAACTATAGGTAACTTTATCCCCATTAAATTTATCCCCATCTATAGCCATTAAAAGATAAGGTCTCAGTTTGAGAGCATCTTTCATTGATTCGGATATTAGGAACTCGTTCAAAGTTTGGTCGATATACTTGATTTCCAGGTCTGCAAGGGTTTCAGTGGCCGTCATTGAAATAAGTAGAACGTAGTAGCACATTGACTGTCCGAGAGTTTTCTGCGCTTTGTTTAGGGTTATTGTCATTGCAGTAGCCTCAATACTAGGCGATGGGACAACACTTGGAGCTAAAAAAAAAAGATCGCCGATTTAAGTTGGGATCAGAGCCGGAAAAAGTGTCATACTGATTTGTATTTCAGCACTAATTGACACCAATTCTATACAGACAAAATTGCGCGTTGCAGATAGCACAGAATGTTCTGGGCACATTGATTAAAAAAAAAAAAAGTCAACAGACAGTTGGAAAAAAATCAATGAACGCAAGTAAACAAAAAATATTTAAATTTTAGAAATTCGAATAAAAACTTGGCCTGGACGCTCTTTGAACTTCTAGAACAATTTATCGCTGACAGTTTTTGAAAAAACTAATCTAATTTGAGAACACTAGATCAATAGGTAAAATTTTCTATTTCGCTGAGAAATCTAAAAATTAAATTCCATTATCGAAACATGAAGTAGATCACGTTTTTTGTGACGCTTACACTTTCGCTGTTCGAATAATCTTAATATATATATGTAAAACTTTTTTCAATTTGGGGTCATTTTTCTGCGTGGTGTGATTAAAAGATCTGAATGAAAAACTAGAGGTAAAGCATTTCAACAGTAATAGCAAAATAAGCAAATTGGACAACAATGTTTTTTTTTTGCTGAAACTTTTGAATGTTCGAAGTTTTTGATTCTCAAAATGGTATTATAACTACAAAATTTGAATTTATTTGAAAAAAAAACTTAATTTAGGCAGAAATACTTTATTCTAAGCGGCCTAAATTAAGCTTAAATAAGCCCGCTCGCTCGCTTTATTCGCTCGAATTAGACCCAAGAAAATTTCGAACGGTTTTTGCTCGACACTGAAATTTTTTTAAAAATTTTTTATGTCGTTCGAATTACGACTAAAATGGTTTTTATAAGACATCACTTGACCGTCGGTAACAAAAAAACAAACTCCCGAATAAAAAGTTCACATACATTTTTCAAATGGTCGGAACAATAAAATGAACATTCGAAATGATTCAATAATTCTGTTAGGTAAATTGTTTACCTGGAAAAAAGTATATCTTCCAGTTTGATAGCTCTTGCTTGTCGCAAACGTACATTTGATAAAACAAGAAGATAATTTTTTTAGCTTCACAAAAAATTATATCCCCTGAAGGCTTATTGAAACTCAAGAATCTTTAGAACTGACGCTTCGCTTTGTTGATAAAAGTATTTTGTAAAAATCAAGATATTATCTTCACACCACGTATTAACGCTCTATATATATAGAATTTTCCTTGCAGAGAGTAATTAATCCACCCCAAACACAAAAAAAAACGAGCTCAAACAAAAACTGAAATTTGATTTGTTAGTAATCGAACCGAAAGAAAGATATTGCGATAAACATTTGCTGAAATTTTGGATTTCTTAACAGAAGACATCCAATGAAAAAGATGAAAGTCTTTACAAAGGCAAAGCAGCTTTTAATTTCGTTATTTTGTTTCAAAGTTGAAAATATTTTTACAGGAAACTAATATATTTTTCGATAGTACGAATCTTCATTTAGCATACCTGTAGGTTTTGTACAAATGAGTCTGTACGCCTGTCTGTAGGCTTGCTTGAAGCTAATAGTAGAAACGAAGATCACATCTAGAGAAACAATGTAACACACTGCTGGCTGCAGCGGATCAAAAAATCCACTAGTGTTGCTACATTCTAAATTCGGTTCCGTCAACAGCCTCGCATATTCTGGATTCAAATTCTTCTGCTGAGAAATATCTGCAAGTTCGATGCAATAGCTCATACTAAAACAAAACCTTAAAAAACATAAATAGTAAATACAAACTTTAATATTTGGGTAACTAAAGTCGGATACCCCTTTACCCAATTATCTACTAATGATACTAATTTGCTTCAACAAGATGAAAGAATATCTAACCTATCAACTTTCCAGTACGACGATGCAATGTCTTTTGGCTCCGATTTACGCAATGTAACATTCAACGACTTTGTTTCGACATTCGACAGTACCAGCTCCAAAATCGGTATTTCAGGTGCATCGCATTTAGCTGTGAGATTAGATTTCATGCAAAGTGTATCCTCTTTTGTGATTGGTTGCATATCTTCATATCGTACGCATTTCCATTCCACAGATGACTTATTCTCAAAGGGTAGACACGTTCCGCCGTACGAGTCACAATTGTTACAGTTGTTACGACATATGTATTCCCATAGCTTAATTTTACCACACGCAACTAAAAAAAAAACACTATTATTAATGTCATTCTGGAAAAACTGCTGAGCATTTTTTCAAAATATTTTCTTACCTGTGTCGATTTCAGGCGAACTGCCATTAAGAGTGCAATGATATGGTGTAAACTCTGTAGCTGGCGCAAGTGTAGTAGCGTTTGTAGTCGGTGGCAACGTTGAATTCTTATTTATCGGTGCTAAAGATGAAACTGAAGGTAAGTTATCATTTGGTTCATTATAGGCTACAGTGCTACTAAGTGCATCATGCATGCTTGTATTACTACTGGAGCGGTCAAGCGAGGAAGAAACATTTAGGACAGAAGTAGACACAAAAGGAGAGACAGGAGGTGAGTTTGAGTCAGTGGATGAAATGGGGGTGTTATTAGAAGAAATAATAGAAGCGGGGGTGGTGGAAGCAACTGATATATTATCTGTTATAGCTTCAATCTGCTTGCTATTCAAATCAGGCTTGTCAGACGAAGTCACAAATGATGGCTCGGTATTGCGGGGGCTAGCAGCTTCAGTCGAAGATTTGGCGCTCGATGTCGTTACATCTAGTATACTGACGATACTGATAGGTTCTGGCGATGAGTTCGTATATAAACTATACGGTTCGCCGGCAGGGGAAAAAGCTTTACTGGGAAAAGGAGTGGTTGAAGTGGAAGACAGGCTAGGGGTTAACGCATAGGGTGCAGATAAATTATTAGTGCTATTTTCAAAAGCGGGAATAACACCAATAGTCGTCATGCTTTCTATGTTACCGGGTGTTTGCGCAATTTTAGAGGCAGTAGCGGTAGATCCATTGGCTACAGGCACCTTCGTAGTCACTTGAGCCCGAGTAGTTATTGGCTTTAGTGTTGTTGGAGTTTCGAATTTCAAATTCGTAGTGGTCGGCGGAGGCACAGTAGTTTTTGTAGCGGTGATGTTATTCTCTACAGCATTTACAATTGAGCTATCATTCGCAATTGACGACTCGTTCGCTTGCCGCCTGGAACGGCTGCCTTCTGGCTTGAGATCCGTATTTGATTGTTCTGCGTGACATAAACTACTTGATGGTTTGAAGTCCGTAAAAATCACATCATAGTTGGTTCCACGAGAAAAACCTGATAGAAGAAAAATGAATAGTAAACAAAAAATATATTCAAATTACAATGATGCAATGATCGAAAAAACGTACCGATAACCAGGAGAAGGAAAATGCTTGACAGGGCAAGCATTTTTGCTGATACCAATTGTTACATCAAAACATCTGAAAAACAGATAATCGATTATTTTTAATAAAAAATACTTGATTTATTTCTTCATCATTGGTCATTAGTTGAATCCGAATTGCTGACACCTTGAGCAATTGAATTGATCAAAAAAGCTTTTTAGTAACTTTTTAGGTATATTAGATTGAGAGTTTTCGCATGCTGCAATACACTCGTGAACCAAAATGGTCAGAGCACCAATTCGGCATTAACAAAACATGATCTCCGTGCACAATTTCAATTTTATCAGATCAGTGCCATATAACTTGTCTTCTTTTATTTTTCTTTCGCTGGGACCAGAATAAATCAACAGGCAGCTTTTCGAAAAAATAATAATAATTCTATTAATAAAAATCAAGATTTAATATGAAGCGTATATCAATTATAATTTGAAATAAAAAAACACTCAAAAAGATAGTTGAAAATATCTTCAAACGCACAAAAATATATATCATGCTGTTACTTTCCCCTTTTTATTAAATAATAAATAAGTAATAAGAATAATAGAATATGTATCATCGTCATTTCCTTCCATCTTTTCCCAATCTACTGGGTCGGCGAGTCGCGCTTGAACTGCGAGCGCCACGAGACCCATTTGATGGTGCCTTCTTTCCTGAGCCGGCGTGTTTTCATCAAGCTTTCCACTCCGCTTATCTTGGCTTTTCTTTGCGTCTGTTTCCTTCCTTTGTCTGGTCGAAAGCCAGAGGAAAAAGGTCTGCAGTGTCCACACTGAGAACAGGGCAGGGCTATCCAAACGACCAAAAAGTTGCTCGGTTGGTACACGATCCACTAGAGAGACTCCACGCATCATTCGCACTATGCGTCGTTCAGTAGATATGATGTATTGTTTAGCCAAAGCCTTTAGTCCCCAAGCTTCAAGCTTCAAGGGGGTGGGTTTTTGCATAATGAGGAAACAAACATATGAATCAAAGCTGGAATCCTTGTTGCAATCTGCTCAGTTTGTGAAAAAAGATGCAACCACTGATGAGGTGATACTGAAAATTGAGAAAGAACTTAACAAAGAATTACTAGCCATGAACAAAAGAGACGAGATAAGTGATCAGTTATATTCTAAGATGAGATCAACAGGGGGGCAACCCGCCCGTTTGTACGGTTTATGTAACATTCGCCCGGAAGATACATATCGACGGATAACAAAACTAAGTCTTAAGACGACTGGCTAGCGTCTAAACAGAGCTTTGCATGTTTTTCACCGTCTCTACCAAGCCAGTACTTTTCGGTGGTCTTTTCTAACATCGGGTCGACAAAAACGTTACTGTTCTCCAGCTTCAACCAGAACGCTCAAATTAACTGAATTACATGCAAAAATAGTGAGCTCATGGCTGGGTCTCAGTATCCCCAGACCACGAGGTCACTCCTAAAAACAGGGCTACTACTTATTATATTACTATTGTTTTTGTTCAGTAGATAAAAATCATCATCTCCATCGAAGATGGATCAACCCTTTCCCCCCCAACTCTTAGCACCTCATCCTTGTCAAAACTAATCCAAATATCAATTAAATTCAAGTCAGGACATGACAGGATGCTAAAAGTTCATATGAGTCAATAAAAGTTTTCCGTCCCGAGACCCTTCCGGATTCTTGAATCCGGTGAATCAAGCTCCTTAAGTTCGATTTCACGACAACACGGAAGGCTGGTTTCTTACCCTTCACCGTTGTTCGCAACGGCCTTGCAACTATTGTAGCAGCACAATAGTTGCAACTCGGAACGTTCTCTGCAATCTGCTGCTGTTTTTCTTCAATTTCGACTTCTTCAATTTCGATAAAGTTGTTCTCGTCAGCGCAACTAATGTTGTTGTTCTGTTTTTTCACTCGTTTTTGTTAAAAATGGCCGTTTCAGCATTTCTCAGAAATGTGACGTCATCATTCGAATTTTTGAAATTTTAAAATACTAGAATATTCCAGCCTTCACCGTTTGGCTAAACGTTCCAATAACGCCCTTAGTTCATAAAATCCACCAATCCGGAAGGCTTACTGCTAAAATTCCGAATTCTGCAGAGATTGCATTTTTCACATTCTGGTCGAATGTCACATACTCCCCGGACAATCCGGTCAATGTCCTCATTGAATCGCGCAATGTTCTAAATGGTTACAGTGTCATCGAACAGAATTTACAAAATGCACGAAATTACTTTTATCTACGTCACATCGACTCACTGCAGAATATAAATGGCATCATACTACATCACTATAGCCTTCAAATTCTCTCATTAACCTGCACTCTGAGGATATGACTTAAGATAAAACATTTTTCCTGACTTCCAGTGTCAATGTCCCGATTAAAACTTCTTCTCTTATATTTAAAAGGTGTTGGCTTGCAGGACAGTCCTGCCAACCAACAAGCTAAAATTATCCTACTACGCTCCTTCCCTTCGGAAATCTTGCTTGTTTATTGTCCTGAATATTAAAACTAAGAAACTTTGTGGTTAGAAAGAACAATGCAACAACCTCCCTCTTCAGGAGATTACTCAAGCCTTCCACGTCACCACAAAGTGATCAATCTTCCTAAGTGATTAAAAACAATCATGCAGGCTGGAATATTTAAATATACTCTTCCCTCAAGTCTTTCTAAATAAATAATAAGTGAGTGTCTCTAAAGCCACTTCAACTAAAATAAAAATGCAAATTTATAAATGCAACAATTTCAAAACTCAACTAAATGTTTCAGTTTTCAATTACAACTTGGTTGCTTGGTTTCTCACTTGAGTTTTTCACACACATAAAACAATTCTGAGTTTTAACATTTCTTCATCATCCCTTTGTTCTCTTCTTTTTTCGTCGTTTAGAAGTTCTAAAACTTCTAAATTCTTCTAATTTTCTTTCTTGCTGCCTCTTGTTTTCTCGACCATTCGTCAATGCTCCATTTCCTCCTCCTGTGACACTGACTCCGCACTTTCGGTTTCCGTGTCTTGTAGCACGTCATTGACTATCCTGACGCTGTTGGAAGCCGTCCTCCAACACTTCTGCTCTTCCACCCTCTGTTTACAGCAAGGTAGGGGATCCACGTTTGATTCTCTGTTTCTACAGAAGCTGTTGTGGAGACACAACGTCACGTTTCTCTCCAAATCTTCTTTCAGCATCTCTGCCTTCTCATTTCCACTACGCTCGCTCGTCCTGGAAATTCTTTTCACAGCGGTGGTCACTGCATTCCGATGGGTCACGAAAGCTCGCTTGAAAGCTCCTGCCCCAATGTCCAGCTGATATTCACTGTATACTCTGCCATGCTTCGACATATGCTTTTTCGCATACTCGTACAACCATGCAGTCATGTTAGCTCTGAACCATGGCATCAATGGTTTTCTTGCCCATATCTTCTTCACTTCCATCGGAATGTTTAGAACTTTGCACATTGTCTCAAAAAGATCTAAATCTTTTAGACAATCTAATTTCCGTAATTGTTCTCTCGTCGGTGCCTCCTGTCTATTATTTTCTCTCACATGAGCTTCCAGCCATCGTATCGCCATCATAACTCCCACTATCACTATTGTTACGGGCTGTGATGAATCTGGTAAACCCATGGAGAGCAGCTCTCCAGAGTCCCAGATCAACATCAGATTACTACGCTTGGGATACCACCAGGTCTGCAGCAAGCAGTGGCAAGGAAACTCATCATGCGTCAACATGATGCTCCTCCAATTACGTTTTCCCGAAGCTTCCAGCAATGGTTCCACTTCCATCATCACTCGGTGGATTTCATCATTCTCATCTACTGCATTGTAATCTGTGACAGTTGATCCTCCCTGTTTCTGTTTTTCGAAGTCACTGAAGTTCCCGCTCACATATCTCATGAACTTCTTTCCTAGTATTGACTCCAACTCTTCTTTGGTTCTCTCTGGAATTGCTGAGAACATCTTACATAGTAACTCGTAAGACTTTTCAGACATCCTCGCTAATCTCACACACTTCGGCACTGAGAAGGCTTGATCCACAATCGTTCTTGTACTCTTTACGTCCACAGCTACGAAATGTACAGGATATCTGCTCTTGCACATTGGAGCCAACGTTGAGCCCACCAAATATCGTGCTCCTGATGGTCTACAATAAGTTTCGCTGTGTCTGATGTTCATCTCTGTTTCGATTGCTTCCCTCCATTTTCCTATATACTTCTGCTCAGTCTGCAGAACTCCTGGGAATACTTCTACGCTGATGGCTGTGACCATCTCATGTTTCTGTTCTAGATTCAATAGTGACTCTAAAGAACCAAACATGCTGTAGAATCCTAGTGCTGTCACTAGATTCACATCGGTTCCTCCATGGCAATCTGCTATCAGTTCCGTTTCCGTTCTTGCTTTCATCACTACATTTCCAAACAATACTGTCAACTGCTTGTGTTGTTTCTCCAGGGTTTTCACACAGTCTAGACTTCCACAAACGTGACCCTCTAGTCCACAGACTCCCGCCAGACAGCTACCAGGTTTGACCCAGTCTTCTGGTACCCAGCCAGGCAACTCCACTTTATCTTCTCCGTTGCTCTTAGAGGCTGTTATCATCACATTATATATGATGTTGAGGTCACGCAGGTTACAGTCTGCATTTAGTTCCCTCTGTACGTCTTGTGTCGCCCGTAATATTGAGTCAGCGTTGGGACTAGGACACCATGATGGTCTCATCAATTCCCACACTGCCATCAAGCTCGTTCTCAGTAATTCATCTGAGAATCCCAACCCAAACTCCACTCTCTTGTCGGATTTTGGTACTGAAGGTGCAGTCACCTCTTCTTCCAAGACCAGTCCCAATTTGGCCTGTGAATTGTTGACGCTTTTAATCGTTACAATTCTGGACGTCCAGAATCTTAGTAACACCGCCTGCTCATAATCAAAGAAGCAATCATGTATGTCTTCACTCAGGAAAGGATTGTACGCTATCCCTAAGATCCCAGATACATAGCTATATGACTTCTTCTTGATCGGTCCACAGTATTCACTGGACTTCGGCAATGCTCCCATAGATTCTTTAGTGAGTCTCAGCTCCTTGTTTGAGAATCTTCTGATCTCATCTATCTTTTTCATCGGTTCCAATTCTTCAGGTTCTTTCATGTTCACCCTCATCGGTTTACTTTGCTGCATGTCCAGCAGTGCTAGCAAGAACAAGGCTTTCGTTCGCTCATCGCCTTCCCTCAACATTTTAACACAAGTGTTTAATGCAGGTACTGAAATCTGCTCTATCAGGAATCGAATGAAACAGAGAGCGTCTCTCCGCTTCGCACACGCTACTGCTGCTCCCTCCTGGACTATCAGATCCCTCAGATTCGTCATAAGGAAAACCTTTCCTTCTTTTGATCTCTTTCTTTCTTCTGAATCATATTCTTCGCGAGTCAGTCCCATCATACACCAGGCGAACCTGAGTTGTAACTCTGTCCTTACGTAAGGTACTGCCACGAGAGCATGTATTCTTGGCGTAGTCCTCATTTCTTCCTCGAAATACCTCAACACTACTGCTTTCCATGGAAGGCTCACCAACTGCTCGATCGTTCCGCCTCTACGTCAGACGACGCCAAAGTTCCATACGCCTTCTGCTTGAGGGTGGTGCCTTGCAACATTGTTTCCAGATAACCCTCCATGGCTTTCTCGTCTTCCAGGGCCATTACATACCCTCTAGCCGAGTTTCGGTATTCCAACATCTCCATGTATCCACCGGTGGGTTCATCTATCGACACTGTCTCGGACACTGTTAGTCTGTTGTATTCCACTGGTGTTAGTTGTCCTGCAACACTTCCCTTTCCATGATTCATGGGAGATGGCTTGAAGTCCCTCATTTTGCTCTCTCCACATTGGCTGAGTATTTCCATTTCTAACGTTGCTCCAACCAGAGTGCGGTCACTCCTTTTGGATTTATAACCGGTTGACTTTATCCCCGCCATGAGAATGGGTGGCACCATCGCTATATCGGTTAATATTCTATCTGTGCCAGACAATTGATAATCACATTGCCCCAAATCCATGACTTCTTCGACTCGCTTCCTTTTTGCTGAGTTACCAGCTTTCCTCGATATTTCTGAATCCACTTTTGTCTTTCCAATTCTCCTCGGCATCACTCTGCTGCCTAACTTCATTTTCATCGCATTGATTTTATCAATCACCATTTTCGATCGCATCGTTCCTCTCCAGGTCCTTGACAGGTACACCACCTCTCCATCGTCCTGCGGTGTCATCTTGATGGGAGAATTCGCTTCACTCTCGTCAGTAGCTGAGTCGATCAATAACTCACTCGGTCTTCCTTCACACTCATCAAGCTTGTCAAGTACTTCTCTCATCAAGGGTTGATTGAGACCTGTTTTGAGAATGGATTGGGTCCCATAGCTCTGAACCACAGTCCAGACTTCTTCCATGAACGCCACTCTGTCCAGCTTACATCCCGTCCTACTCTCGTGGTCTCGGTGATGTACTTCCCATTCTTCTTCGGGCAGCGTTCCCAAGAAGGGTACTCTGGCTGAGGCCTCTATTCTTCTCCTCCGAGGTGATTCCGTGAGGATTCTCTGGTCGTTTTTTCTTGAATTGCCAGGAGAGCTGCTCTCCGGCAAATTCCGTTTCATTTCCATAAAGGCTGACGGAGGCTCCAGTGTCGAGGTGCCTTCATCCGCTGGCTCAGTTGCTTCCAACGTATCCGCATTGTTTTCAAGATCACTGAAGATGTTAAAATCCAGGCTGGATGTTCCTCCTGTCGATGCCCTGTCGTCTTCCCCACCAGCTTGATCTTGTTGCATGGGTTCTTCAGTCTGACGGCTTCCACCCTGTCCGTCATCTCCTTCTGACTTATCCTTATTCGAGTTCGATGGTCCTTGTTCGTCATTGTCGGCTTCTTCATGGAATCTTGGTATGAGCAATGTACCGGCCGATTTATCTTCCTCTTCTCCATGGACCACTTTGATTTCTTCGCAGCCGAAGGGTGCTAGGAAAGTTCTCGTCTGCAATACTCCTCCAACTTTCATCTCCTTCCTCGCACTGGTCAGGATCAATGAGGCTTCAGGCAATTCTGTCCTGCCTCTCAATCTCATCGGAGCTAAGCCTAGTCCTTTCCATTCCTCATCAAATCTTCCAGGCTTGGGAGTAGCGGCGTTGCTTATTCGCCTTCTCGTCGCTTGATCCGTGTATGCAAATCGTGTGTACTGTAACACGGCGGCATTTCTCCCTACGAAGTATGGATCCATCGTTCCCATGAAATTCCCTACTCTCCTTTCATTGGTTTCGAATGCTCTCAATCTAGGAGTTTGTACTACGGAGACTGCTCCGAGCAGCATCCTTCTTATCAGAGGGAATTCAGGGATTGCCTCCGGTAGCTTCTTGTAATCGCCCCAGTCCTTCGTCTCTTCTCTCACTTTGTGATAGGCTGCTGTGAGACGAGGCACTCTGGTCATTTCACCATTCGTTTTGTCATAGGGCCTCAGATTCCAAAGCTTTGGAAACACCTCGATGTGCCCTCTTTCTACTTCTCCCATGCGGTCATAGAAGTGATCGTCAAAATTGATGACTGTCATCTCTGGCTCCGATATCTTTGCAAATAACAGATCTTCACTCATGAGCTCTCGCAATGCGTGCTGCTCGCACCAGTTCAGTGTACTACCGTCCACTGCCGATATGAGGTTCAGGTGCAGCACCGACCTCCTATATGCTTCCACTTTAACGTCAGGGAACGCAAAGGTGACTGCTGGTCCATAGATCACTGTCACGAACTCCGTGACTCCTCTGATCAGCGCCAAGGGTTCGATTCTCATAGCTAAGCTCAAATCTGTTAATAGCGGCATGCCTCCAACATGTCGTCTAACATCTTCCTCTCTTTCAATTGTCTCGTCTTCTCCGGTTCCAAAGCGATTTTGCTGCAAGAGATACTGGATAAGAGTGTGTCTCAGGTCTCTTATCTTGTTCCACGAGTCCGTGGATTTCTTCATATCCAGATTCCTCACTCTCTCTTTCATCTGCTCTGGACAACGTGCCAGTTTCATCAGTCCTCCCAAGTTTCCGTGGGTTATTGCGATCAATCTCAGAAGTCCATCTAGTCGTAGGTTCTGTATTCCATCCGTAAGCAGTATCGCCGGTCCTTTTACGAAACTCTCCGCTCCGAACGTCACGAACAAGGCTATTAATTCCACTATCGATACTTTCACTACTGCTTGGAGGAATTCCTTTATCAAATAGTGCGAGACTTTTGGGTAAACTTTTGCCAAGAAGGACGCGGTCCATCCGGCTCCCAACCCTTCTAGCATGCTGTCTGTCCTTTCAAATCCCTCCTGTCCCTTCACTTCCTGGGTCCAGAAGGTTTCCAGAGTAATCTGACACATTCTGTTCACGAACTCAGCTGTCTTTTCTCCGGCATTTTCCGCCAGGTTCACCTCCTTCAACAAGTAGGCGTGTATCTTAGTGATCATTACTGGGCCTTGCTGAAAAGCATCTGCACCCAATGCCGCTACTCTAGGATTCAGGTGTAGCCACTGGTTTGCTTCCGGCTTGGTTCTCAGCACCATCGCTTCCAGATGAGCTCTCGTCTCCAGTGAATTCTTTCTTCTCGTGTCTTCACTCGCCACTTCCATTGCTCGGAACCACAAGTCGTTGGACATTGCCGTGATCACTCGATGGTCGTCATCTATTCCTGGTTTCAGTTTGAGTTGCCGACTGAAGTTGGACAGTTCCAACCCCAGCACTTCGTCCAACACTAACATGTGTAGCGCGTGGTCCTTGAACCCTCTCATCGCGTTTGAGATATCTGACCATACTGCAGGCAGTTCAGCCTTAAGTGGCCTCAGGTTCTCCATTTCTATCATGCGATTCGGGGCTGATATGATCACATCATATTTTCCCTCCGAAAGTAAGGCTACCATTGCATACACAAATTTCAGTCCATCCGGGAGATGTGCATATCCCGGAGACAACGGAAATACTACTCTCAACGTCACTTTATTGAATGATCCCTCCTTCGTCGCGTCCACCACTTCACCCATCGACTCCAGGATGTCTTTTATCGCTGGCCATACTGCGTTTTCTGCTGTTGCAGGATCTCTGAGCCTGCTCAGAAAACCTCTACTGTGTAGATGGTCATTGATGCCAGCAAACACAATCGTTATCGGGTTCATTTCTGTCTGCCTTTGTACCCCTATAGCCAATGACACTGATTGCAATAGGTCAACTGCGGCCTAGGTCAACTGCGGCCAGCATTATGACGTCCGGCCAAAACAAAGACTTAGAGGTGTACACGAACTCTGAATTCGCTACTACCATGATTTTGGCCTTTCTCATCTCTGCTTTGTCGTAGGCGGCGAAGATGGTCTCATCTTTCTTTATCGCTGTCAATCCGCCATATCTCTGGGCATCACCATCTTGGTTCACTAGTTTTGGGTACACTCTCTCCTTCACATGACCAGGTGGTAACGTCAATTGCCTAAATATCTTCACGTGTTGTCCAATCGGCGCTCTCGCCGTCAGGAATCTTCCTGGTCTTTCTTCACGATTCCTCTCATCATGGTTCAATCTCACATCTTGCAACGGTCTTGCATTCACAGGTCCCATTGTGTTGTTTGAGGGCAGTACCTCCAAGTCGGCAAATCTCAAGGCCGTCGTGGAACTGAAATTTATGCTAGCGGCTATCAACCAGTCTACGCCGGTTATCGAGTACAATCTGCTGACGGATAGCGTCGCTCCATTCAGCATCCTCCTTGCATCTTCGATGAAGCTCACTCTCTGTAGGTCCAGCTTCATTAGTTCGTCTTTGTATATATGCCAAGGAGACGGTATGGATCGCGACCACATCAATGAGCCTCTGCTCGGTCTCTCCTCTCGACTGGTACTCGTCGTCTCCGATCTAGTGTCCGATCTAGATGTGCCTGCTACTTCTTCGATTGGTTGGTTGACAGGTCCTATCCTTCTCCTAGGATGAATTGTCCTCCTCATCGGTGCTTCTCCCAACCAATCCTGTACGTCTGTTCTTCGACCTGGTTCACTGGAGCTTTGTTGCCGGTAATTTGTGACGGCTGGGACCGTACCCAAGCGTGTTTCCAGGTTAGGAGGCACAAAGGTGGTGATCACCGTATCACTCACCGTTCCCTCTTCCTTCAGCACTCCTGTGTCAAAGAGTTCTGCTTCCAGCTCATCCAACCGTTCTTGGAAGACTCGATTCAACCAAGCTTGTCCTTCGACACTGTCGAAGTGGATGCCATCTGTGGTCAGTCTGGCTTGATCCATGGCTCTCAATTCATGTTCAATGTCCATGAGGATCATTCTTCCGGCATTTCGATTTGCTAGGTTTCTCAAGATGTTGTTCCACCTCATGACTCCCTCGTTGTGCCTTCTTCCTGATGCTGTCAGGCTTCTTGCGTTCATTGGCACTGTGCAAACGGTCAGTACCGCGCAACTAAACTTCTGCCAGAGAGTAGTTAACAAACACACCATCATTGATTCCCACAGTGCTTCCTGCTCATCTGATCCTCTGGAGATATCATTCGTCCCAACTAAGATCATCACATTGGGTATCTTCCCTGGATTCATCAGCTCCACCATGCGATATAATTGGGCAATCGTCGCGCCTCCAAAGGCCATCACCGTGGTGACCCATGAGGTCCTCAAATTCGACAGCACTCTGACTAAGCTGTCTCCCAATATCAGGTGAGATGTCCCGAGTGGTGGTTGCTGCAGGTTCACAGCCGGGCTCCAGGTAGCTCGATTGAAGCAGGCCCTCGGATCTGTCTCCGGAACTCCCGTGAAATTATACTTCAATCGATTATTCTTCTGCACGTCTATTACACGAGACACTTTCTTCGCTGGCATCTTCCTTACTTTCCTCTCCTGGTCCTTGACAGGTACACCACCTCTCCATCGTCCTGCGGTGTCATCTTGATGGGAGAATTCGCTTCACTCTCGTCAGTAGCTGAGTCGATCAATAACTCACTCGGTCTTCCTTCACACTCATCAAGCTTGTCAAGTACTTCTCTCATCAAGGGTTGATTGAGACCTGTTTTGAGAATGGATTGGGTCCCATAGCTCTGAACCACAGTCCAGACTTCTTCCATGAACGCCACTCTGTCCAGCTTACATCCCGTCCTACTCTCGTGGTCTCGGTGATGTACTTCCCATTCTTCTTCGGGCAGCGTTCCCAAGAAGGGTACTCTGGCTGAGGCCTCTATTCTTCTCCTCCGAGGTGATTCCGTGAGGATTCTCTGGTCGTTTTTTCTTGAATTGCCAGGAGAGCTGCTCTCCGGCAAATTCCGTTTCATTTCCATAAAGGCTGACGGAGGCTCCAGTGTCGAGGTGCCTTCATCCGCTGGCTCAGTTGCTTCCAACGTATCCGCATTGTTTTCAAGATCACTGAAGATGTTAAAATCCAGGCTGGATGTTCCTCCTGTCGATGCCCTGTCGTCTTCCCCACCAGCTTGATCTTGTTGCATGGGTTCTTCAGTCTGACGGCTTCCACCCTGTCCGTCATCTCCTTCTGACTTATCCTTATTCGAGTTCGATGGTCCTTGTTCGTCATTGTCGGCTTCTTCATGGAATCTTGGTATGAGCAATGTACCGGCCGATTTATCTTCCTCTTCTCCATGGACCACTTTGATTTCTTCGCAGCCGAAGGGTGCTAGGAAAGTTCTCGTCTGCAATACTCCTCCAACTTTCATCTCCTTCCTCGCACTGGTCAGGATCAATGAGGCTTCAGGCAATTCTGTCCTGCCTCTCAATCTCATCGGAGCTAAGCCTAGTCCTTTCCATTCCTCATCAAATCTTCCAGGCTTGGGAGTAGCGGCGTTGCTTATTCGCCTTCTCGTCGCTTGATCCGTGTATGCAAATCGTGTGTACTGTAACACGGCGGCATTTCTCCCTACGAAGTATGGATCCATCGTTCCCATGAAATTCCCTACTCTCCTTTCATTGGTTTCGAATGCTCTCAATCTAGGAGTTTGTACTACGGAGACTGCTCCGAGCAGCATCCTTCTTATCAGAGGGAATTCAGGGATTGCCTCCGGTAGCTTCTTGTAATCGCCCCAGTCCTTCGTCTCTTCTCTCACTTTGTGATAGGCTGCTGTGAGACGAGGCACTCTGGTCATTTCACCATTCGTTTTGTCATAGGGCCTCAGATTCCAAAGCTTTGGAAACACCTCGATGTGCCCTCTTTCTACTTCTCCCATGCGGTCATAGAAGTGATCGTCAAAATTGATGACTGTCATCTCTGGCTCCGATATCTTTGCAAATAACAGATCTTCACTCATGAGCTCTCGCAATGCGTGCTGCTCGCACCAGTTCAGTGTACTACCGTCCACTGCCGATATGAGGTTCAGGTGCAGCACCGACCTCCTATATGCTTCCACTTTAACGTCAGGGAACGCAAAGGTGACTGCTGGTCCATAGATCACTGTCACGAACTCCGTGACTCCTCTGATCAGCGCCAAGGGTTCGATTCTCATAGCTAAGCTCAAATCTGTTAATAGCGGCATGCCTCCAACATGTCGTCTAACATCTTCCTCTCTTTCAATTGTCTCGTCTTCTCCGGTTCCAAAGCGATTTTGCTGCAAGAGATACTGGATAAGAGTGTGTCTCAGGTCTCTTATCTTGTTCCACGAGTCCGTGGATTTCTTCATATCCAGATTCCTCACTCTCTCTTTCATCTGCTCTGGACAACGTGCCAGTTTCATCAGTCCTCCCAAGTTTCCGTGGGTTATTGCGATCAATGTCAGAAGTCCATCTAGTCGTAGGTTCTGTATTCCATCCGTAAGCAGTATCGCCGGTCCTTTTACGAAACTCTCCGCTCCGAACGTCACGAACAAGGCTATTAATTCCACTATCGATACTTTCACTACTGCTTGGAGGAATTCCTTTATCAAATAGTGCGAGACTTTTGGGTAAACTTTTGCCAAGAAGGACGCTCCCAACCCTTCTAGCATGCTGTCTGTCCTTTCAAATCCCTCCTGTCCCTTCACTTCCTGGGTCCAGAAGGTTTCCAGAGTAATCTGACACATTCTGTTCACGAACTCAGCTGTCTTTTCTCCGGCATTTTCCGCCAGGTTCACCTCCTTCAACAAGTAGGCGTGTATCTTAGTGATCATTACTGGGCCTTGCTGAAAAGCATCTGCACCCAATGCCGCTACTCTAGGATTCAGGTGTAGCCATTGGTTTGCTTCCGGCTTGGTTCTCAGCACCATCGCTTCCAGATGAGCTCTCGTCTCCAGTGAATTCTTTCTTCTCGTGTCTTCACTCGCCACTTCCATTGCTCGGAACCACAAGTCGTTGGACATTGCCGTGATCACTCGATGGTCGTCATCTATTCCTGGTTTCAGTTTGAGTTGCCGACTGAAGTTGGACAGTTCCAACCCCAGCACTTCGTCCAACACTAACATGTGTAGCGCGTGGTCCTTGAACCCTCTCATCGCGTTTGAGATATCTGACCATACTGCAGGCAGTTCAGCCTTAAGTGGCCTCAGGTTCTCCATTTCTATCATGCGATTCGGGGCTGATATGATCACATCATATTTTCCCTCCGAAAGTAAGGCTACCATTGCATACACAAATTTCAGTCCATCCGGGAGATGTGCATATCCCGGAGACAACGGAAATACTACTCTCAACGTCACTTTATTGAATGATCCCTCCTTCGTCGCGTCCACCACTTCACCCATCGACTCCAGGATGTCTTTTATCGCTGGCCATACTGCGTTTTCTGCTGTTGCAGGATCTCTGAGCCTGCTCAGAAAACCTCTACTGTGTAGATGGTCATTGATGCCAGCAAACACAATCGTTATCGGGTTCATTTCTGTCTGCCTTTGTACCCCTATAGCCAATGACACTGATTGCAATAGGTCAACTGCGGCCTAGGTCAACTGCGGCCAGCATTATGACGTCCGGCCAAAACAAAGACTTAGAGGTGTACACGAACTCTGAATTCGCTACTACCATGATTTTGGCCTTTCTCATCTCTGCTTTGTCGTAGGCGGCGAAGATGGTCTCATCTTTCTTTATCGCTGTCAATCCGCCATATCTCTGGGCATCACCATCTTGGTTCACTAGTTTTGGGTACACTCTCTCCTTCACATGACCAGGTGGTGTCGTCAATTGCCTAAATATCTTCACGTGTTGTCCAATCGGCGCTCTCGCCGTCAGGAATCTTCCTGGTCTTTCTTCACGATTCCTCTCATCATGGTTCAATCTCACATCTTGCAACGGTCTTGCATTCACAGGTCCCATTGTGTTGTTTGAGGGCAGTACCTCCAAGTCGGCAAATCTCAAGGCCGTCGTGGAACTGAAATTTATGCTAGCGGCTATCAACCAGTCTACGCCGGTTATCGAGTACAATCTGCTGACGGATAGCGTCGCTCCATTCAGCATCCTCCTTGCATCTTCGATGAAGCTCACTCTCTGTAGGTCCAGCTTCATTAGTTCGTCTTTGTATATATGCCAAGGAGACGGTATGGATCGCGACCACATCAATGAGCCTCTGCTCGGTCTCTCCTCTCGACTGGTACTCGTCGTCTCCGATCTAGTGTCCGATCTAGATGTGCCTGCTACTTCTTCGATTGGTTGGTTGACAGGTCCTATCCTTCTCCTAGGATGAATTGTCCTCCTCATCGGTGCTTCTCCCAACCAATCCTGTACGTCTGTTCTTCGACCTGGTTCACTGGAGCTTTGTTGCCGGTAATTTGTGACGGCTGGGACCGTACCCAAGCGTGTTTCCAGGTTAGGAGGCACAAAGGTGGTGATCACCGTATCACTCACCGTTCCCTCTTCCTTCAGCACTCCTGTGTCAAAGAGTTCTGCTTCCAGCTCATCCAACCGTTCTTGGAAGACTCGATTCAACCAAGCTTGTCCTTCGACACTGTCGAAGTGGAGGCCATCTGTGGTCAGTCTTGCTTGATCCATGGCTCTCAATTCATGTTCAATGTCCATGAGGATCATTCTTCCGGCATTTCGATTTGCTAGGTTTCTCAAGATGTTGTTCCACCTCATGACTCCCTCGTTGTGCCTTCTTCCTGATGCTGTCAGGCTTCTTGCGTTCATTGGCACTGTGCAAACGGTCAGTACCGCGCAACTAAACTTCTGCCAGAGAGTAGTTAACAAACACACCATCATTGATTCCCACAGTGCTTCCTGCTCATCTGATCCTCTGGAGATATCATTCGTCCCAACTAAGATCATCACATTGGGTATCTTCCCTGGATTCATCAGCTCCACCATGCGATATAATTGGGCAATCGTCGCGCCTCCAAAGGCCATCACCGTGGTGACCCATGAGGTCCTCAAATTCGACAGCACTCTGACTAAGCTGTCTCCCAATATCAGGTGAGATGTCCCGAGTGGTGGTTGCTGCAGGTTCACAGCCGGGCTCCAGGTAGCTCGATTGAAGCAGGCCCTCGGATCTGTCTCCGGAACTCCCGTGAAATTATACTTCAATCGATTATTCTTCTGCACGTCTATTACACGAGACACTTTCTTCGCTGGCATCTTCCTTACTTTCCTCTCTGGGATTCTCGAGTTCCCCATGAGTGGTGTCACGTTACTCATCCCTTGTCTGATTACTGTCTGGGAGAGTTGTACTCTGCCCGTATCGTCAATCGTTCCATAGGGTGCAGTCACCCCGGAACCTGGTGCATTCTTGTTAGCGACCAATCGTCCAGCTGTCTCTATCAGTTTTCTCACTGTCTGTTCTACGACGGGATCACCCAAGGTGTCACTAGGATCCGGGATTGTTACTCGGTTCGTCTCTGCTGGAAGCCGTGTCTCCGTTGTTTGACTCATTTCTCGAGGTGTCAAGAGCTCCATCGGGGACTGCCCACAAGGAATATCCCTTGCAGGTATCACTTTCTCCACGGCCGTTGTCAACGCCACCTGCTCCGATCGCTCTTTGTATTCCTGCCTTAAGCGTTCGATCTCTTGACCCTGCTTTTTGTTGCAGTCTTCAAACAACTTTCTCCACATGTCCCGGTCTTCCTCCATCGCCAGCATGGTCTTCATCATATCGTCTAACTCCTTCTTCGTACTTCTCAGCTGATCGTTCATCTCGTCCAGATCTTGTATGGTTTGGTTCGTCTGAACCTTCTGTGTTACTTTCGCCCTTTTTGGTGGCACAGCTGCTCTCAGTTGTGAACCAGACGAGGTCGCCTCGCTGTTCATCTCCCGGTGCATTCTCGTCAGCCCAGGTTTAGGCTTAGAGGGCATTGGCATCTCACCTGGTTGGTAAGTCCTAGAACTTCCCAATCCAGGCTCATTCGCCAAGTCACTCCCTGAGAGAGCCCCGTTTCTCCACCTCATCACTCTCATGTTTGGGCGGTCTAGTACTCCTCTTTCTCCATATGCTGCCATCAACCGGACTTCCGTGGGGCGGTCCCCACGGTTGTCGTGCCCCAAGATGTTGATCAGGGCGGTCAGCAACATGACCACCTCTGGGTCCTCCAGAGCGAAGTCTCGTTCGATCAGCCGACGATAGATCGCATCTACCATCGGTCCTACATATGCCTCTGCCAGGTCCATCAATTCATCCAGGTTGAAGTTGTCCATTCTATTCTTTTCAAGTTTGATTTGATTCGATTCTTTGACTCAAGTGAGCAATTAAATGATCAATCAGGATCTAGAAAAGGAATCACGACTGTCACACCTGTCAGTTTCACCTTAACATATATCGTTAAAATCTGCCTAAAACAGTTCAGATAAAAAGATATTTATCCTAAAATTTATTAAAATCAATTGGTTTCTAAAATTTTGGAATTCGACCTAAGATTGGACAGTCCAAACTTTGGATCTATTCCCAAGATCGTCATTTAGTTGTTCATGGTCACTAACGCTTACTTACCCATGATCTTAATAACCTAACACATAACATAACATAACATAACACACATATCACATATTACATGCAACTTGGTCTTTGGCCTAACACTCTTTCGCACATCACTCAGCCTATACTTAAATAATATTTCTTATGTAGATATACTTGTATGTTCGTATCAGATAATATCACGTGTACAAGCGCGTACAATTCCCGAGAATGCAGTCTTCCTCTATTTGGATTGTACACTGGAAGCGAAAGCTCCTTCACGTCCATTTCCACAAGGAAGTCCCTCAGCCTCGTCAAAGACAAGACTAGGTTTTCTGGGTCCACGTGCTGCTTCTCCGTCGCCCTCGTTACCAAGAAGCACAAGTACTTTCCCGGTATTTGCGACACCGCCGGAGGTAAGGCTGCTACGCCCCCTATCCCTGGTCTTTGCTTCCAAAGGAATTCCACGTTTTTATATTCCCTCTTAAAATCTGCCGCTAGCGCCGTCCTAAAACTCATGTCTGCGGTGATTGCTACTGCACATGTTCTGTTTGTGAGTATGAAATCACTGTCTGTTAGTATTATGTTACTAGAATATTCATTTGGTAAATTAAAATATGACTCAACTACCCTGCCTATATTAAGTTTCTTAGGTTCTTCGCCTGTTTCTGCTTCTAAGTCTCCTGTTTCTCTTGCTATTCTTAATTTTTTTATTATCAAGTTTTCAGTGCGGGTAAGTCCTACCCCCACTCCCCGCACAAAAATATCCATCGGCGTCCCCGTCGATCGCATACCGGGTATTAAGTCAAGGTTAGAAGCTGGAATGAGAAGTTGTCCTTCCTGGGCAGCCCAGGAAGGATCATCTCGTTCGGTCTTAATGTATTTCGCGCTTTCGCGATCTACGTCTTGAATCGTAACGTTGGTCTCTTTAGGGTCTGATGTCATTTCGTTCAGCCACTCTAAGACGCGCAGGTTCGTCAGGTCTTGTTCATTTGACTGCTGTTGCTCATCGTCGAACTCCACCTCGGGTTTCGACCAGTCGTCAACCCACTCATCGTTGTGATCATCGACTATGTCAATGTCTTGTGACACGGTTATTTCCTCTAAACCCACTACTTCCTCCACTATTTTCTTTAGATCTATCCTATCCACTACAAAGTCGTCACCGTAAGGATTGTATTTCTTTCTTGGTCTCGTCCCGTCTTTCTGACGAGTCTGCATCGTGAACGGAAGATCTGGTTCCATGTTCTTGGGAACCTCTGTCTGTTCGGAATCCTGCCAATCTTCCTCTGCGTAGGGCAAGGTTTCATCGTCTGCTTCGATCTGTTCGTTTGGATCCAGGTCCAATGGTGTATCCGTGCCTTCCTCTACGACTTCGTTTCCATCGTTCTTCTCCCTGGTGCCTTTTTCATTGACCTCACAAGCAGGGTCCATCATTAGATAATCCCCTTCTTCCATGTCTGCAGGTATAAACCAGTCTTCTGTCGATGGATTGTGTGGCTTGATGTTCTCGTAGTGGGCGGCTCGGCCAGTACTCAGTCTATAAAAGCGTCCCTCCTGGTGTACCTCCGTAATCATGAAGGGTCCCCTCCATTTCTTTAGAAGTTTCTTTGTCCCTTTCGGTGGTATAACGTTCTGAAATACCCATACATAGTCTCCCACCGAGTAAGCCTTTGCACCAGCTGCTTTCTTGTCGAATCTTTTCCTCTGCCTTGCCTGTGCTTGCTGAGTATTTCGTCTGCACAGATCGTTCAACTCCTGTTGACGTCTGATCACATCCCTTACGTAAACCTGTGGAGATGTTTTCTTCCCCTCATACTCTGGGTAGAAGAATGTTAAGGGTAAAGACTTTTCGTGTCCAGTTAGCATCATGTGTGGACTAACTCCAGTGGTGGAGTGTTGCGTGCTATTATAAGCTCCCATCACCTGTGGAAGGTATCTGTCCCAATCGGTCATGTACCTGGAACAATATACCCTCAGCATCGACACTAACGTCCTATTCTGTCTTTCCACTAAACCATTCGTCTGAGGGTGGTATGTCGTGGAGTGAGCCTGAGCGACTTGTGACCGTCTCATAAGCTCTTTCGTAAGCTCGCCTACGAAAGCCGTTCCATTGTCCGATTGAAACGTCATTGGACAACCATGTCTTGCTATCCACGTATTGATCAGGTGGTCGCATGTCTCTTCCGCCGAGGCAGTTATGCAGGGCACGGCCTCTGCATACTTCGTGAAGTGATCTATCATGACCAAGACTTGGTTGTAACCGCTGTCTGTCATGCATATCTTCTGGTGATCTATCTGCACCACCTCGTTGAATTCAGAGGACTCAATCGATTGTAAAGGAAATCGCAACTTCCTTGGATCCTTGACCTGTTGGCATGACAGGCAGGTTGTTACCCATTTCTCACATGCCTTTTTCATTCCAGGCCTCTCAAAGCGCTTCAGGATCCTCTGATACACTTTGTCGATCCCTTGATGGCCCATCTGATCATGCGACCTGAATAATAGTTCTGTCTGATAGAGTTGCGGCAACACTATCGCGTTATATTTGTATAAGACCTTGTCTTCTTCTCTTCTCCTGCAAGCCACGATCCCGTCCTTGTTCAGATATAATCTCCCCTCCTTCTGCATATAGCTGTCTTCTTCTAGGTCACCTTTGTCAGGTGCACCGTTTTCTATCCACCTTTTTAGGTTGCTTGTCATGCGATCATTTCTCTGCGCCCTTGGAAGGTCCGAGAGTCTGTATCTCGCCTTCAAGTACGTCTTCATGACTCTCATCTGACTATTCAGCTCGTTGGGCTGATGTGTGTCTTCTTCCATTTTAACGCACCAAATCTTCGCCAACGGTTGTGTTTCTTGCTGAAACGGCTGAAGATCAGTCCTGACTACCTCTTTCTGCGGCAACAGGCTTATCGAACGTTTCGATACCGCTATCGTTTCTAAGTCATCCGCTGCGTTGTCAAAGACTCTTTCGCTTGGTATTGGGTAGCGATCACTGTCAGGATCCTGGTACACTTCTCTGTCCAGGTCCCTTGCCCGAGTTTCCACTAGTAGCGTGTGTATCGCTAGTTCTGACAGTTCTGATCCCGAGGTCGAATTCCTGTCGGAATAGGTATCCATTCCTGAGTTTCGGGAATCATCACCCGTCAAAGGTGTTGTGCTGGAGACTGCACGCTCCTCCAGATCATGTCTGTATTTCCTTCGCATCCATCTGAACTCCCCGGACAAAACCTTGTTCTCTAGGTCCTGTTTCTCATCAGGAATTTTCTCGTCTATCTCGGACTCCCCGGACAAATTCACTTGTCCCGGGTGTTGATCTTGTGATCGCTGGTTTTTCTCCTTATCCTTCTCCCCGGACAAATAGTCTTGCAGCCGATTTTGTTCTACAACTTCACCCTCTTTATCCCGGTCTACAAAGGTGACAGTTTTCTTTTGCTTGCCGCTCTCCTCTCCTGTCCTTTCTGTCCGTAAGAAGTACTGGTTAAAATCTCTTGGGGTATTGAGGATACTAGTTGCTGAACTATTGTCCTACAATCCTTCTCGTTCTCTTCGTGTTGTCGTCTGGACGGCATGATCTTCACTTTCTCTCTGACTGTTAGCGATGCCACTGCTACTGTCCACTCGGGGTCATCTCTGGTCAATTCGCTTTCTAACAATCCACCCAGCATCCGCATTACTTGTGGTGTGACTTGCACCGTTTTATCCAATAATGAGAGGCTGTTTATATTCATGCGAGAGAGTTCTTGCTGGACCAGGTTCGAGCGCAGCAACAAATCCAAGGGGACCGGATCCTCCTTGGACAGGATCTTTATCTCGGCTGCTTTCTCTACAGGTAACTCAGGGTGCCCTGGAATTGGATGTCCAGACTTATCCAACCATCTCGTTAAGGGAAGCGCTTCATAAGTTTCCTTGTCCAGAAACGAGAATCCCTCCTTTACTTCCGCCTGATTGGCCTGCTTCTGCTCCAATCTTTCATAGAACTCAGTTTTCTTACTGAGGCTGTCAGCATTCTGGTGTTTATCACGCATCCTATGTTCGATTATCAAATGGTAGCCATCCAGTCTTACTATCCATCTACCAAAATAACTCTGATCCATCGAGTAGGTCTTCAACCAGGATAACGCTCTGTTGTCCACGCGTAACTTGAAGGGAGCGCTCCCCAAGTATGCACGGTACTTTTCTACGAAGGTGACTACTGCAAACATTTCTGCTTTTGGTGCGCCATATTTCATCTCTGTGTCACTCAAGACCTTGCTGCCGTAAGCAATGGGACGGAGAACTGTTCTTCCGTTCCATTCTTGCTCTTGATGCAAGATTCCTGAGATGGCCACCACCGATGCGTCTGTGTCGAGAACATACATGCCCTTTTCTGTAGGCATGCCCAGCACTGGCGCTTCGCACAGTTCCCGCTTTATGTTCTCGAAAGCAACTTGTGCCTCATCGTTCCATTCGAACTTTTTCCCTTTGTTGCGCATCAGCTTCTGCATCGGGTACACCTTGTCCGCATATCCTTTAATGAATTCACGGTAATAATTGGCAAACCCCAGGAAGCTCATTAGCTGTGTGTCCGTCCTCGGAGCCTTCCATGTCAGCACAGCCTCTACTGCTTCTGGATCTGGCCTCACACCATGCCTGTCCACCATTCTTCCCAGGTACTTGATCGAATCCCTAAGGATTTCACATTTCGATGGTTTGCATTTCAAGCCTGCTCTTTTCATACATCCGAAGACCTCATCGAGCCGATCAATGTGATCCTCCAGGGTCGGTGTCGCTATGACTACATCATCCACGTAGCACATCAAGAGATTCCCGTACTTTTTGGTCACTCCTGTCAAAGCCTGAGCCATCAGCCTTTGAAAAGTTGCTGTTGCATTGCACAAGCCGAAGGGCATCCTCTTCCACTGGTACAACCCCAATTCGCACGCGAAACCGGTTTTCTCTCTGTCCTTCTTTCGCAGAGGAACCTGCCAGAAGGCAGAACCCAAGTCCAATGTGGTGAAGAACTTTGCATCACCAAGTTTGGATAGGCTCTCGTCTATTCGCGGTATCGGGTACGCATCTTTAATCGTTACCGCGTTCAAGTAACGAAAGTCGCAACAAAATCTAAGCTGCCCCCCTTTCTTTTTCGCCATGACTACCCCGCAAGCCCACGGTGATTTCGAGGGTTCTATCATGTCGTATTCAAGCAACATTTCTATTTCCGCTCGGCACGCTTCCGATTTATGTGGCGTCATTCGCCTTGCGCCTTCCCTATGGGGAACGGCGCCCTCTTCTAGTTCGATTTCGTGTTCGACGAAATTACAGCAACCGATGTCCGCCTTATGTTTTGAAAATACTTCGGCGTTCCGATCTAGGAGGTCCCGCAATTTTTCGAAAACTCCCTCACCTATTTTTCCTTTCAAATGTTCTATCTCTGGCAAAACCGGTTTGTCAGATCCTAGTTCGTATGACGAGGGGCGTTCCGGAAAATTTGAGCAGCTTGATAAGCCGTCGTCCGTTTCGGATTTCATTGAAAACAATTTATGAATAGATTTTAATTCATTATTTCTCTTTAAGATTTTATCTTTATTTGCATGATAAGGACAGTCTTTCACACTATATTTCTTCGAGTTTTCTGTCTCTTCATAGTCGGTCCTCATCGGCAAGGCGTAGCCAAGCTTCTTTCCACGCTGGATTGAAACCGTGGTGTCCAGTGTGTTCAACAACACACTGACACACAGTCCGTTTCGCGTTACCGAGAAGCTCCGGCCTAAAATCACCGAACTCTGACTATTTGGATTCGGTACTAAGCAAACCTGTTTGCTATCACTTAACGAATTTAAATTTCTCATTCTAAAAATTGCTACTACAGCTTGTCCTGGTTGTAACTTTACTTTTCTATCCAAAAAAACTGGTACCTTATTTTCATCTGTTATTATCCTATTAATTGGTCTCTTAACATACTTTCGGTCCGGGTTTCTAATCCGTATTAGACCGTTGTTCAAGTCAATCATCACGTCAAAATTCCTGACAAAATCTCTGCCCAAGATGAATTGGTCGGCGTCGTCCAGATTCTCTACCACCAGGAAGCTCATCCAAAGGTCTCGTCCTCCCATGTGAAGGACCGTTATCGGTGTTCTTCCGGCTACGTAGATGGCTCCTCGATTTGCGGCCGCCAGTCGTAGGTTCGTAGGAATCAGATCTTCCCGTGTGAAGCCCATTCTTTCCCAAGTTTTTATCGGCATCACACTCACCACCGCTCCTGTCTTGTTCCATCATGGCGTCATGGCCTATCCTGCGGACTTTGAGTTCCTCTTCACCCAAATAGATCTGCCCTATTTGGTCATCATCTTTTGTTACATAAGTCCTGGTGTAGATACTGATCCCATCCACGTTCAGCATCACTTGATACGGCCCATAGACTTCTAGGTAGCGTCCATGAAGTTTCTTCATGCGAGGGCCACCCGTGGTTAGTAGTGCCCTCACAGCCCTCGACTCGGTGCGTGGCTCCATCTGCCTCAGATAGTCTGCATATGTGTCCAAATGCATCAAAGTGAACTCAGATGGTTCACTCAGATTTCTGATTACCTGATGCCCTGCCACCGAGATTATCGACTGTATTTTACTTCCTTGCGGTGCCATACCAAACCTCTGACCAGAGATAACATTAAGTTTCATGCTCAAGCTGCTTGGTGCTTTTGCCTCTTCAACTTCCGTTGCTTCAAAGGCGTTCAGTTGCTCCTGTAATTTTTCATTCTCCAGCTCGAGTTTCACCTTTTGCTCAATCTCTTTTGTCACTAGTTCCTGCTGTACTCTATTTATAGCATCCCTCGCAGCTGCCCTATAATCGATTTTGAAGTCATCGGCCGCAGTTGCTGGTTCCGGTTCATGTGCTTCCTCTGTTACCGCTTGCATCTTCTTTGCCACCAGCTCTTGAGGTTTATCCTTTCTGCGTGCCTCCGCTTCACTCAAAAGTCGAGCCTTGCTGGCTTTCACTCCTGACAAAGCTTCTTCATGTCTTGGATGCTTGATGTCTGCCACTGCATCCCAGAATTGCGGACAATCTGATTTAAAATGACCTTCCAAGTTACAAAAGAAACACCTCGGGCCGAATTTCGCAATTACTCCTCTCATGAAATCCTCATGATCCAACTCTGACGCATCTTCGTCCTCGAGGCTAAAGCTTATTGCTTTCATGCCTTGTTTGTAAGCTGGGCATGCTGACACATGATGGTCTGTTGAACTGCAATTAGCACAAGAACGTCTCTTGTCCATATCATCCCTCGGTTTGTACCAGTTGTTCCCTTGGTTTGCTGGTCCGTTGTTAAAATTGCCATAATTGTTCTTGTAATATCCAGATCTCGAAGGAGGTTTCAACAAAAGATACTCTTTTGATTTGAGCCTCAACTCCTCCGGTGTTGGCGCATTAGTTGATAGTGGTGTGTAATGCGTTGCTAGCATCGTACGAAGTTCATCATTTTTCACACCATCGATGAATTTTGAGGCTACGGCCAGGTTCATCCTTCGGTTTGACTCATCCGGTTGGCTGCGTCTTCTCAGCATTTCCAAATCATCGAGAAACTTGTCTATTGTTTCATCTTCTCGTTGCCTCCGTTTCTCGAAGCGCATCATCGCCTGGTGCCCCTGCACCCCTGATCCGAAACGGTTTAACAAGATTTCGAAGATTTTCTCAGCAGTGTCACGTTGATACTGTTTCTTGGCCATGACACAGTTCAGGGCTGTCCCTTCTAAGTTGCTGGTGAGCGCGCTGCATTCCTGTCTCTCCGACAAGTCCTCTTCCTCGAAATGCAGCTTCATTACCTCTATCCAGGTATCAATACAGCCATCAGATTCGTCTTTGTAGCATCTTGGTTTCTTAAAGACTCTTCTGGACTTCTCACTGCGTTCATTGGTTCTTGATAACCTCGTCAGGAATGTCTCTAAAGACCTGTTCAGGGGTTCAAATGCTGTGGCCATTGCCGTAGCATCCCTTGAGTGTCCCGCTTGAGTGTCCTCACACCTTGTCGAAGGCTCTGTGTGCGGTGCATCCCTGCAATCCGAATCACCATGAGCGTTTCCCGCTTGGCCCATGTGACTCCTCCTCGGGCTTGTATGCCCCATGTTGCCAGAATCGCTTCTCCCAGTCGCATGTGTGCTTTGCGTTGGTCGTTCGTTCGAGGTTTGTCTGTTCCCCGTTGAACTTGCTCTACTGTTCGGGCCCCATGCTGTATTACCCCTTGTGGCATAGCCTGATGAACTGCCCCTGCCTCTAGTGGATCCATACGTCTTCCTCCTTTGATGTTCATTGAAGTTCACCCTCGGTTCCCTGCTGGGACCTCCCGAGTTCGGCTCTCCTTCTTTTGGTCCATTCTTGCTGCTTAGTAGCCCGTCCAACCTATCCATGATAGCCTGAGTTCGCCTCTCCATCATCGCGTCTATCTTTGTGTCAAGAGACCCAAGAGACTGCTCTTGCTGAATTCTTAACTTCTCCATGTCGGCTCTTAAGCGTAACTCCCTCTGTTCCGCCTCTCTTGTCATTCGCGACAAGTTCCTCGTCATATGTTCGTCCGTTCTTTCTTTCAAGCGTTTTTCGCTTCTGTCAACTTCTTGTCTGTTGCGGTTTATTTCTTCCCGCAGACTTTCTCTTTCAATGTGAACTGCTCTTTCTAGTTCACTCATCCTTATCGACATCTGTTCATTTTGTTCTCCTAAACTGCCCACTATGTTGTTTAAGGCTTCCTCTAGTGCTGCCCCGTTATCCATGAGTGGCGTCACTAGTGGTGGTGTAACCCTGTCGGTCCCAGGTAACTTCGTGCTTGTCGAGGTCCGGGCCTTGACTCTCTGCTTCAACGTCTTTTCATTATTTAATTCAGGATCCATTAACGCGTTGCCAAGCCCTCTGGTTCTACTCTCTCCAGGTTGTGGCTCCGAACTTGTCCTAATCGCGAAGTCCTTTGACTGGCCCGGTGTGTTTGCCTCTTTGCTTATCGTTGTCACTACACCAAATTTGTCCATGGTTCCAGTCTCTCTTCCGACGTGTGCCTCACTCTCCTGGATCGAACTATTGAGGCTGACTTGAGATCCAAAGTCCCCTTGCTCCTCTTCATCCTCTTCCTCCTGGGACTCACAATCGTTTCCTGCTCCTCCTCCCATGCTGAATGGAAAGATGTTTCCGAAGGTGTTCTTCATTCTTTCTGAGAACGATGATGAGGTTGTTTGTTTCCCAGTTCCGCTTGCCATCATAGTGTTGTCTGTCGGAGATCTTCTAGTTGCCGTTACTTCAGTTGAGATGTCGGACAGTTCCGACATCTCTTCTCGATCCAATGTCCCGGTGGAAGTGGCAAAATCATGGCCTTGTTCTACCGGGGTTGATTCACTCGCCAGCCTTCTGCCACTTCCTTCCAATCCATTTACTCCCTGGTTGTCGTTCATGGTATGGTCCGTATTGACCTCCACTTCTAATAGTTCTCTTCGCTCTTCTGAGGTCTTCTGACTTCTCGTTTCAACCATTCTGCCTGAAACCGTCTCCTCTTTATAGGACCGGGATCGCTTGATCCAATCCACAAAAGGATCGGTCATCGTTTTTCTTTGCTTTTCAGGTATGAATTTCCTAGAGCTATTACCTCGTTTTGGTATCCTTGACTTGTCTAAACTCATTCTTTATTTGTCACTTTCCTATGCCTACTCTTGACTCAATTGCTAGAGACCTTATAGTTTTATTAACAATAATAATGACACAACACAATAAATTTCACCAGATTCTACTAAATAGTGACCACGAATCCCTGTATGTTGTCAGAGTACAGTTTGTATAAAATTTATTCACACTAGCCGATTATCGGTCCAAAGATCTGGAAACTAGCACAATATGATGTTATCAGTCAATTTTAAAAGATAGTGTACTCACTACCCAATCAAGCACAGTTCAGGTTGATTTAAAATCAAAAACAAAAATTTATATTGACACAATATGAATGTATATTTAAAAAAACGTATGTGTCTTGTACTCTTAGTCGGTCGCAGTACAATAGTCGAACCTGTCTTTTAAAGAAAAAGCTTTCTCTGCTTGGTGCTGCACCAAACAGACAAAACTTTGAAGGCAGTTATTTGCTCAAGTGGGCGTCTATTGCACCCACCGAGTATTGTGTTACCTATCTGCCTTCGGACTGCCCGAGCTAGACCTACTAAAATCCTCAGGGCAGTCACTTTTCCCAAAAACGTATTATGTTTCAATCCACACCAATGAGTCACGCTCTTTTTAATTTAGACTTAGTGTCGCGAATATCCGAGTTCGGACCTGTTTTGTATTAGTCTGGTTCTTTTTGAAAGGCAAGTTACCAGTGCAGTCACTGATACCTAGCCTGTGTATTAATAACCTAATACCTCTCGCTTTTTAGTCTTTCTTTCGTTTACCTAAGTCCTTAATAAAATAATACCCCTCCGGATTGGCACAAATAGGACCCTTCCGGACTGTCAGAATATAGACCCCTCCGGATTGGGACCCCTCCGAGTTAGTTAATAGTAGACCCCTCCGGATTGGGACCCCTCCGAGTTAGTTAATAGTAGACCCCTCCGGATTTGGACCCCTCCGAATTAGCAACTATAAGACCCCTCCGGATTCGGACCCCTCCGGTTTTGTGGAAAGTAGACCCCTCCGGATTCGGACCCCTCTGACTTTGAAAAATTTCGACCCCTCCGGATTGGGAGCCCTTAGCTCTGTCAAAGTAGCTTTTCGTAGTTTTCTTAATTTCAGCTTATACCCCTCCGGATACGTTCTGCGTTGCTTTTATGCTGTTTGAATTAACTGGGAAGGGTATAGGGTCCTTTCCTAGACCCCTCCGGATTGAAGTTAAGGCACTTATTTGACAATTCACACTAACGGTGAAGGGTCTTATCACTTGCCTAATTTCGACTCTATTATGGTTGTCTTGTGCCTTCAGCCCTCCCTTTTTGTCTAGAACTGTCCTAAGTTACTTAGTTCAATCGCTATCAACTTTTGGTAGGGGTATAAGGGTTTTTCAGAAAAATTTATAAAACGTGAAGGGTGTACCCCTCCGGATTTGTGTAATTTGCTAAAAACAATCTCAAAAAATTTTCTCGCTCGCTTTTTCGAGTAATTCTCTTTCCTACTAGTAAGTTCAGCTAATTTCTGATCTAATGGTACCAAGATTGACTCGATATGCTCTGTAGTTCCAAAGTTATTAACCAAAACGTCTTTTTTCCAAACTCAAAAATTTTATCTCTTATAGGTTCCGCCCAACTTTTTCCGCAAATCTGGTCCTTTCGACCTAAAAATTATTGATCTGAGCTCACAAGGCCTATACTCTTCTAGTTCAATGCAAAAGACCCGATCTAAAACGCTTTTGTAGAATAAATTTGCGAAAAACTATGCTACCTGGACCCCTCCGGATTGATGAATCCACCAAATCAAACACGTTATGTTCGATTTCTCTGCAACCCGGAAAGCTTTCGGGTAGCGGGTTTTAAAACTCGTAGATTCACTAGTGGACGTTGTCCGAACAACTATTTTTACTGTCCTAACTCAAAGATTTCAAAAAATTTTCTGATTTTATAGTGTTTCTTACTATCAAAAAAATGGGAAAATTTGGTTTTTGGTACCAAACTAGTTCCAACCACTTCCGAACTAAGGTTAACCGGTTCTACCTATTACAGTAGTGCAGTTACAATGTAACACACTAACTTAGCGCTTTTTTCCGTTTCAAAAAATATCGATATCTCAAAAATCGCGACTTGTGGGGGGATCAAAATATCGCTATTTTGACCCTAAAAACCGGTCTGTTTTCGTTGTTTTTCACTGAAAAACGATATAAGACTATTAATATAGGCTATATAAGTAATAATATTAGTAATACTATACCCCTCCGGGTTTGTTTATTATCCGAATTAAGGTGCTTAACTCGGATATTCGCAGTTCGGTGAAGGGTCACTACAGTGCAGCACTGTCGAGCCCCCCACAGATTACTATCTTACTTTTTGTACCAAAAGGGATACAAAACTTGTTAACAATACCCAACAGTCGATTGTTGTTGTCGTTGAGCCCCTTCTTGTTGCTCCTTGTACTGCTTGCCGGATCGGTCTTCACCCAGGACCCTTCCGAATTGAGCGCAAATCAGCTGACCCTTCCGGATTGAGCGCAATTTATCATTAACGTGCTTAAATGCTCAAATAACCCTACAGTACAAGCCTCACAAACGGGCTACAAAACTGCTCGTAACAATCCTGACTGATATAAATGCTTGTAATGACAATATATCTATCAACAACAAACGGGGGGGTTGAATCACATCTTGTCTGGGGGGATGATTTCTACTGATTTTTTACTTTTTTACTGTTTTTGGTTTTTTCGGTTATTTTTTATGTTTTTTGTTTTTCTTGGGTACTATACTACTTTTTGTTTGGTTTTGCTTATATCTTTAAGTGTTTTTGGTCACAAACCACTCAGGGGATGAGGGGTTCATGATTCCCCCCACCCTTCCTGGTTCGTGAATTTTCGGTCTTAACTAGGTTAAAAAACTATTCACGGTAATCCGGAAGGCTTCCGCGTTCCGAACTACCCTTCCGCCCCGGCAGTTTAGGCCTATTAAGGGCGTTAATGTGAGCATCCGCTCGGCGCGGAGTGCTCGTTAACGGTTCCGCCGGTCATGATGTTATGAAAGAATAACACCCAGGAGCGCCATAAAAACATACATGTAACAATCGCCCGGAAGATACATATCGACGGATAACAAAACTAAGTCTTAAGACGACTGGCTAGCGTCTAAACAGAGCTTTGCATGTTTTTCACCGTCTCTACCAAGCCAGTACTTTTCGGTGGTCTTTTCTAACATCGGGTCGACAAAAACATTACTGTTCTCCAGCTTCGACCAGAACGCTCAAATTAACTGAATTACATGCAAAAATAGTGAGCTCATGGCTGGGTCTCAGTATCCCCAGACCACGAGGTTACTCCTAAAAACAGGGCTACTACTTATTATATTACTATTGTTTTTGTTCAGTAGATAAAAATCATCATCTCCATCGAAGATGGATCAACCCTTTCCCCCCCAACTCTTAGCACCTCATCCTTGTCAAAACTAATCCAAATATCAATTAAATTCAAGTCAGGGCATGACAGGATGCTAAAAGTTCATATGAGTCAATAAAAGTTTTCCGTCCCGAGACCCTTCCGGATTCTTGAATCCGGCGAATCAAGCTCCTTAAGTTCGATTTCACGACAACACGGAAGGCTGGTTTCTTACCCTTCACCGTTGTTCGCAACGGCCTTGCAACTATTGTAGCAGCACAATAGTTGCAACTCGGAACGTTCTCTGCAATCTGCTGCTGTTTTTCTTCAATTTCGACTTCTTCAATTTCGATAAAGTTGTTCTCGTCAGCGCAACTAATGTTGTTGTTCTGTTTTTTCACTCGTTTTTGTTAAAAATGGCCGTTTCAGCATTTCTCAGAAATGTGACGTCATCATTCGAATTTTTGAAATTTTAAAATACTAGAATATTCCAGCCTTCACCGTTTGGCTAAACGTTCCAATAACGCCCTTAGTTCATAAAAACTACCAATCCGGAAGGCTTACTGCTAAAATTCCGAATTCTGCAGAGATTGCATTTTTCACATTCTGGTCGAATGTCACATTAGCTAAGGTACACAAGGATGAGACACCCCTACGACCTGTACTATCACTTCCCGGCAGCTCGTATGAGAATCTAAACAAAATGCTTGCAAAGTTTTTTGACAACATCGATGGAGCAAATATAGAAACCAATACCAAAGAGGCTAGAGAAAAAATAGAAAACATTGCTCTAGATCCGGATGAAACCATAATATCTCTTGATGTGAAAAGTTTGTACACCAACGTTCCCCTGAAGGAGGCAATTGAAATTGCTTTACAGAAGCTGTACAGCCAGGAGTCTCCTCCTGAAATTCAAAGAGCAACCATGAAAAGGCTTTTGAATATGGCGGTCAGCAAAGTATATTTCAAGTGTAATGATTCATGGTATGTACAAGTTGATGGTTTAGCAATGGGCGCGTCCCTCGCTGTAATTCTGGCAAACTTATGGCTGAAAGAATACGAATTTGCTCTACGACAACAAATACCGGTGGGAACGGGCGTACAGCAAATTAATGACAAAAACGGCTTGTGCCCATGTTGCAGCAGGAAAGTCACATATAGATCAAAGGGGGTTGAATGCGAGAGTTGCCGAAACTGGTATCATCTAAAATGCGGAAAAATATCCGATGACGTATACGCATCAATAACCGAGATAGTCTGGTACTGTGAAAGCTGCTGCCGAGCTAAGAACAAGGAGAAGGATACTCCCCAGGTGAAATTGTTCCTCAGGTATGTGGATGACATTGTTAGAACAGTCAGAGGGGAGCGAGCCGAGTTGTCTTCTCGATGCCGCCAATTCTCTTCATCCAAATTTGCAGTTCACTCTAGAGAAAACTAATTCGGAGGGGAATTTGCCGTTCCTGGATTTGAACATAAATGTATCGCAGGATAGGCGTGTAACTTGCAGTTCGTATCAAAAACCAACAGATACAGGGACTATACTAAACTATAGAAGCTGCGCCCCAACTCAGTATAAGCGTAGTTTTATCCAAGGCACTGTACACAGGGTTTTTAGGAGTACATCTAGCTGGGAGCAATTTGATAAGGCTATGGAAACTAATAGGGCGCAATGGCTGACAAATCAGTACCCTGAAAATTGGTCCGCAAAGGTGGCTTCAGACGCCTTGTGCAAGATCATCGAGGGTAAAGGCAAGCCCCTGGATAGTGACAGGGGTTTGTCAGTTCAATCACCAAAGGATGAGAAGCCCCCAATGCTGATGGTGCAATATAGAGGTAACCAGAGCCAATATTTTGCTAACAGGTTACGAAAATTAACGAACGTTCAAGTGGTTTTCACCACAAGAAAACTACAATCATGTTTACCATCACTGAAGTCAGCATTCTCTAATGTCCTCAAGTCAAGAGTGGTTTAAAAACTGTCATGTAGTGGATGCACTTCCACCTATGTCGGACAAACTGTTCGACATTTGACCACTAGAATTGAGGAACATAAGAAAGCAGACTCACCGGTAGGCCTCCACCTTCAGCAATGCCAACTTGAGGGAAAGAGCGCAGATCTTAGTTGGGAAATTATAGATAGGTCAAACAACCAAACAAAATTGCTAACACTAGAGGCAATACATATCAGGAAAGAGAAACCGGGCTTGAACACGCGCGATGAGTTTAGGAGCAGGGAGTTAACACTGAAAATTTAGTCGCAAAATATTTTTTTGGTTTTTTATTCAAAACGTACATGTCTAATTCGAAATTATGACTCAGAAACTTCCAGACAATTTAATTTTAAAATGTTTAATTAATTTTAGAGGTTAAAAGTATTTTAATCTTAATAGTAATTTAGAGGTCAACTGTGATTGGCTAATTTTTTATCATGATGGTTTAGAACCAAATTGTATGTGATTTATTGTAAATAACATTTGTAAATTGATGTTTTATCGTCATTTAGAGTAGTTAATTGTAAAAATCCTGACGATGCACATAGTTGCGAAAACGTTTGAAATTTACTTTTTAGCAAAAATTTCTTTTAAAGGAAGTAACATTCTCCCGGAAGTATATACTAATGGAAAGAAAAGCTAGATCCCGAAACGATTTGTATCATTCGCCCAGAAATTACACAGCGACGGAGCGAAGCAGTGTCCCTATTGACGACTGACTGACGACAGTTACCTTAATTCTACTCGTTTTTGACCGTCTCGACCTAGTCACTTTTTTAAACCATTTTAGTGCCTATATTTATTACGTTAATTACTACTATTACGATTTTTTAAATTGCAGAAGAGGCCCTACCGTTTAGTTACGGGAAGTGCAAAAGCTGGATAGGGCCATACCAGAATTATAAAAATGCATTTATATCAGCAAACTCTATCATTTCATCAAGGAAATTTTTAATCAGCATTGAATACATCGTCGTAATGTTAATAATTCTCAGCCGTCCTTTCTCTACAATAGCGCTAATAGAGTTCTCAATAAATTGAACTTTGCGCAGCAATCTGCAACCCCTTATACAAAGTATAGAGCTCCTCGGGAGCGCGAAGCTTATTTTAGTTTTTATGTAGTTTATAGATTCTGGATAGCTTTCTTACTATTAGTATTGTTCGTTTTATTAATTATTATCTGAACTCCAAAACAATACCTCAAAATCTCCTTAACTAAAACTTCTTTAATCTAGAAAATTTCATTCAAATCGGGGTTCTCTGATAAATTTTTATCTCATCTCAAAAAAAATGTCCTACGAAACTTTTTAAAAAGTGTCATATGCAAATGAATATGAGTTCCCAAGATGATGATGGCTCAGTGCGAAAATATTTGGACTGCCAATCTAGTGATGTTGACTTGCACCTTAACTTGAAACCCAAGTCCTATTACCCTAATATCCAAGATGTCATTCAATGTGATATATCTTGAATTAGCCTAATTGTTGTGGTAAACTTTTTAAATAGCGAATGTTTACACTAGTGAACGTTAGTGAGCGTTAAAGTAATAATACGGCTATGCGACTAATAAAAACAAGTCCCACGCCTCTAGCTTCGTGGGTGAAGAGTTTTGACTGGTAATGGTGTTTATAATCGGAGCTAGCTCCCTGAAAACCGCAACCAAAGTAGCCCCCAACGATTCGAAGAGAGTGTTATCCCGCATCAGCTTTGCATCGAAAGGATTGAGTCTCAACCCCAACTCTATCCACAAAGTTTTGAACCTTGACTTTCGCTTAGAAATGGAAAAACTACGTAAATCAAGAGACATCATCCTTTAGCACGACGTGCTAAACAACACAATTACCAAACACATACTGAACGATCAGAAAGCAGAAAAAGTCCCGAATCTGATCAATACGCTCAGAAAACATACCTGGCGATTTAAGGCGATTATTTATTGCCAGAGAGAAAACGCAAAACATTTTTTTCCAGAATTAAAAACATTAATTAAGAATCTTAATACTCTAGTAATAACAGCCGGAAAGAAATTAATTTCATTCCGCAAACAAAAAAAGTGGTGGTACCAATCAAACCTCAGGAAAAAACATCCCTCAAAGAACTTGGTAATAAAGTTATTGGAAACGATTTTTCAGCGGTTCACAAACCTTGAATCACTCGTCAAGAAAAATCGTCCACTGCTCAGAAAAAGAAAATCAAAGAAGAGAAACGAAAGAAAGACCCAGAGAAGCAGGCCTCAAAAAAAGAATCAGAAGAAAAACAAGAAAAAGTAAGATTAGATTATCTTTTTTTATAGATTTTTTTCTGGTAGCTACATTTGTTTCGGAGCGGCCTAGGTGAAGTCTGTAGAAATGAGTAACCGTACCAGGAGAAATCTAAACAAATCACACGCCAATGATGCCTGGATTTGTGTTGATTGTAAAAAGAATTCGGAGATCCAATGGATCAAGTAATGGAATGCGATAACTGCGCCAAACTTTTATGCGCAAAATGCTCAAAAATGGCATCGGCAGTTTACGAAATCATGTCTAAAAGTAAGAGCATATGGTGTATTGACACATGTACACCCGAATTGAAAAGCCTAATTAAGGGTGCAACCGCTCCAAAAATGAATCCGGAGATAACTAAAATGAGGAACGACCTGGGTAAGGCGGTTGATTCCGTGAAGGGTCTATTGGAGGACTTCTACTACTTCATGAATGGAACGAAAACCAAATCACAGCCAACAATGGGATCAAGCACAGTGAAAGATAATGCCTGGAAAGTAGAGCCTCAGGTCACCAAATCCTTGAAAGACATAACTTTGGAAGCTGAAGCAGAACAGAAACGGGAAGAAGACTTAAGAAGGAAAAAGAATCTTATTATACACAAAGCCCCTGAAGGAACCCGGGAACTTCAAACACATTGTCAGAGGTAACAAAATCATCAGAGTAAAGAAAACAGAGATAGAATTATTGCAAAGAACAACGCCAGATACAGAGAACATTTTGAGCTCTGGTTCGGTAATGTAGACACATTAACTCCTGATAAATTCATTGAACTACAAGTACAAGTACAACAAGTAAATATGTTACCACACATCATTGCCCCTACTGAAGCGAAACCCAAGAATTCTGTAACCATGTGGAACCCAATTTGGCACAAACTCGACTGCTACAATTTAAAACAAAAAAACATGAATCCGAACGAGAAGGGGAGAGGCATGTTGTTTTATATTCGAAAGGACATCGACTACAAGGAAATAAACGATGAATCTGGATTTGAGGAACTGCAAGTATACAATTTACTGCTAACAAAGAAAGAATTTGTGATAGCTTCAACCTATCGGAGCCCATCATCAACCCCCGAAAACAACTACAACCTTAACAACTTCTTAAGAAGCATTGGATCTAACCGTTCTAGATACATTGTACTAGGAGAAATGAGATGTAGATTGGCAATATATCAGCATGAATCATGACGAGAACAGCAAGGAACACCAATTTATTGAAGCGGTAAAAGATTCTTATCTCGATCAACTTATTGATAGACCAACGCGTGTGACCAAAAACAACGAACCATCCATACTAGCGACAAAACTCTGGAACCACCTAGCATAGAATACATCTCACCGCTGGGTAAGGGTGATCACGCACTAATCCAAACAAAATTTGATCTCTGGACAACAAAGCAATGTAAAGGGAGACTGAATTACAACAAAGGGAGCTACGTGCAACTCCGATCAGAGTTAAACACCCACATAATGTATGAAGAATCGCAAACACTAGAGCAAAACTGGTAAAAATTTAAAAGCACTCTCGATTGTGCTGTTAAGAAGTTCATCCCTAAAATTAAAATTCGTATGAAGCAAAACAAAATGCCAATGAGATCCGCAGTGAGAGATGCAGTTCGTGAAAAACAAAAAAATTGGAGAGATATCAGGGGAGATAAAACACCAGAAAATTACGAAAATACTCGAAGGCTCGAAACGAAGTCAAAAAACTGACACGGAATTGTGTTCGAATACATGAACAAGTTTTATCAAAAAGCATAAAACAGCAACCTAAAAAGTAAAAAGTTTTGGAACTATGTAAACAAAAAATTGAATCCACTGAGACGATACCTGCACTCGAAATTAGCGACAAAAATCGGGCAAAGACCGACAAGGAGAAAGCTACTGCCCTGTCTGATTTCTTCAATTCAGTTTTCACAAGAGAAACACCTGGCAATTTGGATTTATTGGATCTCCATGAGCAGCAAATATCAGATGATCTATATCTCTCTAAAGAGTTAATACTACATGAACTTGCAGCGTTAGATACCACCAAATCGATGGGAGCTGACAATGTCCACCCAAAGATTTTGAACGAATGCCGTTATGAATTAGCTGAATTACTGTGTTCTTTAATGCAAAATTCCTGGGATAAAGGAGAAATACCCGAAGATTGGAAATGCGCAAATATAACGGCGTTTCACAAAAAAGACGCAAAAAGTGACCCAAATAATTACAAACCTGTTAGCCTCACATCAATCTGTTGCAAAATAATGGAAAAAGTGATAAGAAGACACCTGTTTGAATTTTTGAGACAAAACAACATCTTATCAGACAAACAGTATGGTTTCTAACCAGGTCGATCAACGACTCTCCAGTTACTAAAAGCGCTCGACGACTGGACTGCGGAACTAGACAGGGGTTATGAGGTAGACATAGTGTACATTGACTTCCAAAAAGCTTTTGATAGCGTTCCCTACAAAATAATATTGAACACAATATCCAAATCAAAGCGAAAACTGTAAATTGTATCACAGCGTTCTTAACGGATAGGAGACAACGGGCAACAAGTTTTTCGGAGTGGGCACCAGTTGTCAGCGGAGTCCCACAAGGATATGTCCTGGGACCAATACTTTTTTTGCTATAAATCAACTCGACGACGGATGGCATTACATCCCCTATGCTTCTATACGCAGATGACGCCAAAATATTCAGATCAATTACTTATGAGACTCAAGAAGAAAAACTACAATTTGATCTGAATGAAATTTCCAAATGGGCTAAAAGCAGTTTATTGAAGTTCAATCTGACTAAATGTCATAAACTCACCCTAACGGGCAGAACGAAACAATCTGAGCGGAACTATACTTAAATGGCGGAAAACAACTGAGCAAAGTTGAATCAGAAAAAGATCTGGGAGTTATCGTTGATTCAAGATTACAATACCGTGAGCACATTGCCAAAAAGACGACAGTGGCAAACAGTATAGTCGCGATAATCAGGAAAAGTGTCGTGAACTTGACCTCTAAAATTCTAACGACCCTGTACAAAGCCTTAGTAAGAACACATCTGGAGTATGCAAATCAGGCATGGAATCCATACCTTAAAAAAGACAAAATTACGATTGAAAATGCTCAGTGATGCGCAACGAAACTTATTCTAGGTACGCAAATACAGCTTTTTGAAACAACTTCAGATTTTGAAATTACCAACACTCGAGTATAGACGCAAACGCGGTAGAATGATTGAAGTCTTCAAAATTCTGAACGGTCTATGATACGATACAGCAGCGACTGAAGGATTTTTTACAAACAACGAAAAAGACACAAGAAGAAACTTTTTCAAGAATGTGACCAAGAAGATCACAACTACTGCTAGACAATATTTCTTTACAGTTGCAGCCATCAACGACTGGAACCCGTTACCCGAAACAGTAACATCAAGCGAGAGTGTACACGTTTTCAAATCAAGACTAGACAAACTATTGGCGTCTGAAATAAATGACGCATGGTTTATGGAATGACGAAATGGACGTCCAGGAAAGAGCTGGTCGTCAGAGGCCTGGGAGGCCTACATATCAGAAGTTAACCTGTGAACCCGAAAAGCCTTTCCGCTAGCAACCAAATTATCGAAAACAAAATTTTGAAAAAAGACGAGAGCTTTTAGATGGAGGCAAAACCAAATCAGAAAAGAGGTCTTTTTGGAAAGCCCAGTCACCGAATCAATGTCAACACAAATTAACTACTAACAATAACCGTACTAACTTTCAATGCCAGAAGTCTTTTCAGATTGCAACGTCGATTTTGTTTGCTAATGCAGTGCTGAATAAGGAACCTTCTGTATTACTGGCAACTGAAACCTGGCTCACAAAAGATTTCAGCTGCAATGAACTAACGTTACCGCAGTAGATTTTTTATCTAGGTGACCGTGAAATTAATGGAAGAAGCACCAGCTATGAGGGAGTCTTGATTGGCGTTAATTCCTCAATTTTCCAGGTTTCCATTGAATTATCCTAACTAAGTAGTCAACTTCAGCAATCGTGTGCACTTTGTAAGATTAAAATTAATGAAAATTATTTTTTACTCTGCTGTGTTTACAACCCAACCCCAAAGAGCAGTTATTGCTTAAAAATTGTTGATTTCGAAAAATTGCTCGAGTTTGTATTCAATCTCTCAAATGATAACGTACTTTGCTCATCTTATGTCTTTGCTCCGCTGGCCTTTGAAGTCCAAGGTGGTTGTGGGCCCGTCACGTACAGTTTCCTACGCGCGCTTGGTAAACGTCTATCGTCTGCTACGCAAGAACCCAAGTCGATACTTTTCCTTAAGCAGCGTATCTATGTGGCTCTACAGGTTGGTATCAGTGCTTCTGTTCTGGGCACACTAGAAGATGGTGAAGGACTCGACAAAGTTTTTGTTTGTTGAGATAATTCAAGCTATTCCTTATGTTTTCAACACCTTCCTCCCTCTAAAGAACAGATCATTATTGTACATTTCGGATCTATTTTTGTATTTTTGTAAAAATCGCTTGATGTACTAATAGCTGGGGAAATCAACATAGAATTTGTCAACTAGGAAGCATGCTTGTTAGAAGACGACCTTGAATATAGGTCTTAGAACTCTGTGACAAGTTCAATTTCAGCCAACTGGTGACTTTCCAGACAATTTCCGCCAACCTGCTTGATCTTATTTTAGTTAACAAGGCTGAAACAGCTACTGATAACGATCGTCATGAACTTTTTTCTACAATTTTAACATATGTGATGACAGTGGTATTGGCGTTGTTCTGAATACCCAACTACGTGATTCATTGTAGGATAAAAAGAATTCAAGTCACCTGAGTTATTGTAGATGTGGCTTTTCATTACTGAGAAAATTTTTTACTGAACAAACAGTTTGAGGCAATTTGTTACTCTAATTTTAATGTGATAATCAGAAACCGGCATACCTGGCTTTTTTACAGCATAAAAAAGAGTACCACCTCGAAAACGAGACATCGACAGAAATTACACTTAGGGTATATTACGCTTAGGGTCTCGCATTCAAAAAATCATTCATTTTCCTCCCGGCAAAAAGTAGCCGCTGAAAGTTCCCAATATATTGAGCTTCAAGAATATGATTTGGCCAAATATGAGGCCAAACTGTTTTCAGCCCACAATACCCAAAATTTTTAAATATTTCAAAAGCTTAAGACGCCATGACCTGCCGTGTACCATGAGAAGGGGGCATTTGGAAGCCACTACCAATTTTGTGAATTCTGAACTTTTCAATGACTAGTTCGCTTCTTTTGTCAGTGACAACGGAACCATAGTAATGCCACCGTGTTGACGATTCTTTTCTAACAATGAATTTTTTATTACGAAACTTGAAGTTTTAATTGAATTCCAGTTTTTATTTAAACTAAGAGCCGAAGCATTGTTGGTTTGCCACCCCTTGTTTTGAAAGAATCTGCCAATGAGATTCATTTTTCAGCGTTCAATTTGTTTCGCAAAATTTTTCGCTTATACGCCTGTCCATCCGAATGGAAAACAGGTATCATTACGCCAATTCACAAAGATGGAAGCAAATGCGAAATCACTGATTATCGACCTAATACCTTTGAACCTGTTATCTAAAGCTTTCGAGAAGCTGATGTATATCTGCTTGTTTCCAACTTTCCATGGTATTAGTTGTTCAAACCAGTGTGGACTTATGCCCAGACAATCTACTGTACCACAATTATTATCATGTTTTAGTCAGATTAACAAATACGATATCAATCTTTCTGAATTACGCTATTTTTTGATTTTGCTGAGGCATTCGATAAAATCAATCATTCCGTCCTTCTAAAGAGGATCGAGACCTTAGGCGTTCTCATGAAAGTTAACTCACTCCTGGAAAACTGCCTCTCATATCGTAAGCAAGTAGTAAGAAAGAAAAACTCTGATTCCAGTGTGCGCTCAGTTGAATCATGCGCCCCTCAAGGTTCATTAATGGGTCCTCTGCTATTCTTGATTTTTATAATTGACATGCCAAACAACATCTTCCATACTTCATGATATCTTTTGCCGACGACTTGAAACTTTTATTTTCAGGAGATAAATATGATTTTCTTATCTCTGACATTCAGGCCCTTCAATCTTGGAGGGACAGCAGTTTGTGATTTTTCAATGCCAAGAAATGCTCAGCTTTATTTTTTTTCTTCAAAACCAAAAATCATTTGATCTCGATAATAATGTCTGAGCAAAAGTGACTTCGGTTAAAGATCCCGGTCTATTCGAGTCGAACGAATTGAAATGGACCTGTCAACTACAGGCAAAAACTGCTTCAGGTTTAAAGTTGTTTTATATGTTCAAACCGAATTGCTCGTCTCATTTATATGTTCAAAAATTCAAAAAAAGCTGAATGTCTATAAGTCAACCATTGAGCCTACCATTTGAATGCATCACCTTGCTGGACAGCCTCAAAAAGTGATCTGAAGATAAATGAAAGTCCTAACAAAAAATAATTAGATGCGTATCAAACCAATTAAATTATAAAGACGCTCTCATCAAACTTGGTGTTCTGCCGTTATTTTTTTTCCAGGTGCTGACGTAGCTGTTATTTTTGTCGAAAAAAATTAATGGGCAGTATGGCATTGAGTGGGAATCCTTCTGCGCTTTTGATCTAAGTTCATGTTCCGAACTCTTCACTTTACCAAAAATTCAACTGGTGTTCCAATTTGGAAATTTTTGGTGTAAAATTTGTTGTAGAACAAAATTTACTATGGAAACGATTCTACCTCAGAAACCCCGGCATGCTCAAAGAACGTATTCTCAAATTAAAGTGGAAGTTCTTTTCATAGTTTTACACTCCTTCCAACCCTTGCTTTTAGATATTCTTATGTTAATGTGAACCTTGTCGAACCAGAAGTTATCGAATGGAACTTCAACCTGACTATATAGGACTTACAATACCTTTGCTTTGCATGAGTTCACTTTATGATTTTTACTTTTATTTTGATCAAAATTCTAAAATTTGTTTTAGCTATATTTATTACATTAAATATTAGTAATACTATTATATCTTTTATGATTATTTATCCTGAACTCCAAAACAATACCTCACACTCTAATAAACTCAAACTTCTTCAATCTAGAGAAGTCCATCCAAATCAGGGTTCTCTGATAAATTTTAATCGCATCTCAAAAAAAACGAAAATAACGAAAATATTATTCAGTTCAGTTCAATTCTTTTTCTGAGCGTTTTGTCGCCTCTATCGACCAGCTCATGATGTACTCTTTTTCGATTAACTAGTCTCAAATTTATTAATTCCGCTTTTCTTTCAATGTTTGTCCAGGTTGTTCTTGAAAGCGTTCAAGGTCTTCGAGTCAATTACTTCTCCTGGCAACATGTTACAATCTGTAGCTGATCTAATGATAAAAATGTTTTTACGCAATTCAAAGTTGGCCTTCTTCGTTATCCCTTTTTTGTTATTTGTCCTTGTGTCACGACTTTTCAATTCGAACATGTTTTTTGTAGCTTTTGGGTCATAACGGTTGTAACCTATTTTGAACATTTCGATCATTGTTCCTCGACTTCTGCGGTATTCAAGTGACGGTAGTTCTAGTTTCTTTAACCTTTCATTGTAGCTTAGTGTATGCAGCCCTTTTACCATTCGTGTCGCTCGTCGTTGTACATTTTCGGTTAATCTTGTGTCCTTCTTTAATCGCCGGTACCAGGTTTGATTACATAACTCCAAATGAGGCCTTATGAGGCCTTTATAAACATTTAAAAATACAGGTATAGTGATATGGTATAACTTTTGCAAAGATATGGGAGTCAAAGGAGAGTTTACTATCGATGATCACTCCAAGGTCTTTTTCTTCTCCTACGGTTTCAAGCTGTTTATCGTAAAAATCATATGATCTTGTTTCACGATTTGATCCTCCATTTGAGATTATCATATGTACACCTTTATTTTCATTAAAATGCAAAAAATTTACTTTTTGACCATTCTTCCATTTTCTTATCCATTGATCTTCTTGCAGCAACTCAACGTCTTTGTTACTGGTAATTTCTCTGTATAGTTTTGCATCGTCTGCAAATGAATACAGTTTTGATTTGACTGTGTTTGGAATTGAATTTATATATACTACAAACAAAACAGGTCCCAGTACAGATCATTGGGGAATCCCACTCAGAACATCTTTTCATTCAGATCAACTGTCGCTTATCACAACTCTTTGTCGTCTTGTTAATGAAAACCCGTTGATCCAACCCAGTGTTTTTCCTTTTATTCCATTTTGTTTTAGGATTTCTATCAGTCTTTTGTGCGGAACCGAGTCCAACGCTTTCTTGAAATCCAAGTAGATAACATCCGTTTCTCGTCGACTATCTATTGTTTTTGTAAAATCAACCAGCACTCTCAGTAGTTGTAATTGTGATGATATACCGGGCAGAAAACCAAACTGTTCATTTACAAGGATTTCTTTTTTTTAGATGTTCCATAAGATGTGCTCTAATTAATTTCTCAAATATTTAACAAACTATTGATGTTAAGCTTACTGGACGATAATTGTCAGCTAACGACTTTTTCCCCTTTTTTGAAGATAGAGGAAATGTGAGCAAGTTTCCGGTCTTGAGGAGCTTCGTTTCGTCCCAAGATTTGTAGAAAGTTTTTTTTTAGAACTGGACTCAGGAAATCTCTCATTTCAAACAGAAGTTTCGGGTGAATTTCGTCGGGCCATGGAGATTTCGATGTTTTGAGTGAGTCTAGTTGCTCTTTCAATAATTGCTCTGTTAATTCTTAGTCCTCTGTTAGATGGGTGATATCCAATTCTGGAATCTTCCATTCTCCTGGTGGTTCGTGTAAGAAGACTGATGAGAAGAACTTTGACAAAACTTCAATTTTTTCGATTTCATTCGTCGTTAAAGATCCATCATCCTGCACTAAAGCTGGTATTGCATTTTGTAACACGGTTTTCTGCCCCACACAGTTCCAGAACTTTTTTGGTTTCATTTTTACATCCTTAGCTATTTCACTTTCCTTTGCCTTTTGATCATTTCGAATAGCTGTCTTAATAGTATTTCTTTTTTCTTTATAGTTCTCAAAATTTACTTTTTTTCTATTGCAGCAAAACTTTTTCCAGTATTTCTTTTTTGCTCTGATTGCCTGTCGAGTGATATTGGTGAATAGTAAGCTGTTTCTACACTCTGGATTGAGCCTAGTTAATGGTACAAACTTTTTTGTTAGTTCAATCAGGAGTTCGCGCAAATCCGTCCAAAGTTTTTCAACATTGTCTTCACTGTCAAGAAACGACAAATTTTTTACTTCATCTCTCATTGGGTCGTAGTCTCTTTTAGTGAAGCTGTATCTAATTATGGTCTTACTAATTTTGCGTTGCGCGAGTAACTCCACTTCTATGAGAATGTGGTCGCTCTGTCCCAGAGGTGGTTGGATATTAGTGTTTAGGTGGCTTAGACCGGCATCAATTAAAACTATATCTAGTAGTGATGGTTTATCTCCGGCAGTAATGCGAGTTGGTCCATCGATGTGTTGGGTCAGAAATGCATCCCTAATTGCTTATAGAAATTTGAATTCTTTGCTCTCCTCGTTCTCGGTTGTACTGCAATCATCACAGTTGATTGAAGGAAAGTTTGTGTCGCCCAATATTACAGTATAATCCTTCACATCTTTTTCGCATAGTTCTTTGATTGATTGGCAAAGGCAGTCGTTATTCATTTCTGGTGAATTTGGGCTCCGGTAGACAACTGCCAAGCGGATGAATTTCCGATCCATAGCAATGTCACAAATCATCATTTCTTGTAACTCGTTCGGGTTTTGTTTAATGCAAAAGTCTATATCTTTAATTATGAAAATTAAAATTTCTCGCCTGCAATCGTTTGGATTCATGTTTACTGACTCAATGTTATAGTTGTTAATTTTGTACCAAACTGTATTCCACTCGGTTTTGGACTTTTTCGGTTTTGCTTCTACTACAGCAATTACATCTGGTGGGTTCTTTTTATCTTCAATGAATTTGATTAATTCCTGATGTTTTGTTTGTGTTAGAGTGGCAATATTTTTGTACTAGGGGTTTAACTTTCTGGTCGTGCTTTCTTCTTGACTTTTAGTATATGCGTTCCTCGAACCAGATATACATAGTTTACTTCTTCCTGATCGTTCAAGTTTTTTTGCTTTCGTAACTAGGTTTCGCACTTCTTCTCTTTGTTTCAAACATCGATGCGGGCTAATTCTGAGATTTCTGATTTCTGCAAAGGGTTTTTTCAACTTTGGCAACTTTCGGTTTATTGCACTAATATCTTGTTCAGTATTGAAGGAAACTAGCTGTATTGAATGGTCTTTTTATATCCTCATCGGTTTTCCGACCGAGTCGGATCGTTTTCACAATTTATTAATCTTCTTTTCGATAATTGATAAAAAATTTTCAACTATTTTGTTATCTTCTTTTTTCCTTGATTCACTGTCAGTAGCTGCACTCTCCTTGGCTTTTTAGATCACAATGTTCTTTTTTTTTCGGTTTGCTTCAGCTTCTTCTCTCTTTTGTTCTTCTGTTGCTTCTAAGATGATCTCTTTCAAAGGTTTCACTTTCCAATTTATCACTTCTTTCCAGACTCCTGTCTTTTAATCAACCTTTCCGTGAGATGGTCCTGCTATGAATTTATAGAGATCATTCATCATATGTTCATGTTATCCATAGTTGTGTCGAGATCTGCTCTTAACTTTTTGGTCGATTGATCGGTTCCACTTCCCTGTTCTTTGCTGATAATTTGCTTCACAGTTGGACAGCAAGCTGTGCAACACCAGATTACAGTAGTTTGGCTCATTTACTGATAGGCTGCGTCAGGCGTTTTAAGGCATTTTGCACAGTTGTGTTCAAGGTAACACTCACACTCGATGACTTTGTCTAGGGGGTTTTTATATATTTCCTGGCAAATTTTGCATTCCCAAGGCTCAAAGGGATCACTCACTGATATTGTGCCTTTATGGCAATTTTTGGGGAAAATTTTTGATGACCTCACTCTCTACTGGATTTGTCGCTCCAAGAGAACGAAACCTCAGGAGCTACAAAGCAAGAAAAAAAATGAAGTTTCTTAGAATCACTTCCCTCCTACTTCGCCGCTCCAAGATAATTAAACCTCAAAAGCTACAAAAGCAATAAAGAACTGAGTACTCTTGACCACGTTAATCAATACAATTCTCTCAGCTCACTCCGCCGCTCCAAGATAATTAAACATCAAAAGCTACAGAGCAAGTTAAAAGAAAAGCGATAGATTTTACCTGGGTATTTTACTGCTTCTTGTTCTTCGGTTTCCTTTTTGATTTTCGTTTTATAGTTTTCGACCTTTTCTTTAAGACTAGTTTACGAAGATTTCGCTTGCTTCGTTAAACAGTCCGCAGGAGTTGTAGTTCCAGTACTAAACTTCCTTTATTCTTCCTTTCTGGTATCAAGTGTTTGCGAACGTTGATTATCGTAAGGTTCTCAGTTTTTAACTCTAGTAGTCGGCAAAAATCCCTGTACTTCCTCTTCGACGGGCGTACAAAAATGCACTGATTAGATGTTTGAATGGCTCGATGATTTCGAGGAGTTCTTCAGCTGTGCACGGTTCGTCGTAGCTGCTATGATGAGCGTTGATGGTATTACTAATAACGTCGTGCCAGATGACAAGATTGCTTTTATTCCTCAGTGATCCTCGTACAAGCAGCTTTTGCAGACTTTTCAGGGGGTTTCTGTTATTTCGGTGGAATCCTATCCCACTGACAGTAAAGTATTTTCCTGCGAGTCGTTTTTGAGTGGGATGTTTTGCAACTTTGATTGCTTGATCTAATGATGAAGCTCCGATAACAAACAAATACCATAGATTGAGGGATAAACCTTCACCCGCCCTATGCTAGAGGCGGGAGGACTTTGGACAAATTTTCGTATTCGTAAATTTAATTAATCAAATTTTCATGCCTCTAGCTCAAATCATCTGAAAACACACGGTTTGAACAAAAGAAAAGGACATCTATTTAATAAACTTATCACAACAATTTTTCATCTAAATTGCAGAAGTTTAGCCATGAAAAGTTCAGGCCTTAAATTACTTGTGAAAACGAATGATCATAAAGTTTTGTTCGTTTTTTCGGAAACGCGGCTAAATGACTCAAGCGATTAAAAATTATGGGCTCTAGATACTGAGAAGTTTGTATCATTTAGATGTGATAGATCAGTCGAAGCCATCAGGCAAACAAAAAGAGGCGGCGTCACGCTTTTAGTGCCCAAAAAACCTTACCTCAAAAATACGCGAAGAATTAATTCTTATGCAAAAAGAGTTTGATAGTTTTTGGATTGACTTTGAAAATTCATCCAATAGAAACGAGAGAGCCACCCTTTTAAAAATAACTTACAACTCAAACAAAATAAGCAAAAATGAATTCAAAATAAAAATTGCTCAGTCGACTGACTATGCACGATCATTTAACAAAAAAATGATACTTTCAGGCGATTATAACCTAAATTATGTTAAAATCGACGATAAAGAATCACTTGACACACTTTTCCTACTAAATTTTCTCGATGGCAGATTTAAATCAAATCCTTCTGTCTCGAAATCCTTCATAGACTGCATGATCACCGACATTTTTTGGACGGCTCAACAAACAAATCAATCGTATTTACACCCCATTAAAATAGGTCACTTGGCAAATGTTTTCAAAACCAAACTTAAGGTATCCGGGAAAAAACTCCTCTCAAGCAAAAAATACATAACAAAGAACCACTCAGAAAAATTGTTCAAATCAAATCTGAAACAAAAATATAAATGTGAAAACTTCTACCAGCAAAGAAACCGACAAGCAGTGATCATCATATTCAGTTGAAATATAAATGAAAAAAATTAAAACATGTGCTCTACAAAAGGTTATCTTTTTAAGTCATAATAAACCAAAAGTCAACTTACAAGACAATAGTTTCAAATCGCAATTATTGAATTCAAAAAGAACCGAACGTGAAAAACGGAATATTTTTAACAACACAAAGACTCCAAAAAAGTATCCAACCTTATTTTTCTGCCACAAGTTTTTCTTTGGAGAGATCATAAAAAATAACTTCAAAATAGCAAACTTTCCTAAGTATAACCTTTCAACACTAGGCTGTTTCTATGAAAAAGACAACAAGAGCTGTCTTACTGAAGAACCACATCAAAACGAACCCAAAAACTTGACTCCATTTTTGTTCAGCTTACAACTTTCGTAGAGTGAAAAGAAAACTTCTCAAACTCAATGCAAAAAAGCCGCAAGGACCAAGTGACATTCCATTATGGGCCCATAAAGATGGTTGCAAGGTAATCTACACGCATCTTACTTGTCTTTCTAATGAATAATTGAAAATTGAAATTTATTTACTCGCAAGCTAAGATGATCCTGAAGTGCCTGAAAACTAGAGCATAATCAAAGCGTTTGAAAAATCGTTCTTAAAACAAACTATTGAATAACTTTCACCTCAAAACATTTTTGATTTGACTGGCCAACACTCATACTGGCTTTAGAACATCTTATTCAACAACTGATGCTTTTTTTTTCTTGCACGGAACCATTCAAAAAATCAAATGATAAAAACCAATATTATTGCATGCTCTTCATTAGCACTCTTGAAGTCATTTGAGCAGAACCAATAAAAAAATTTAGGTAATTAAATTTTTCAGATCCTGCTATAGATTTAGAAAAAACTTTAATAAGCGACCGATGCCAGAAAACAACACTAAATAACACTGAAGCTGGTTGGATCTCACTTCATGAAGGTGTTCTTCAAGGCACTGTCTTAGGACTTCTCATTTTCAACCTCTACATTAACGATCTTAGCAAGCAACTGACTAACTCATGCAACGTAGTTCAATATGCAGATGAAATAATTCTTTTCTGTGAGGATAAAAGCATTAACACTTCGCTGAAAATGCTTCAAAGTTTTGTGTTTATCACAGTACTTTTAGAGACATCTACTGCAACCTAGTGAGAAAAAAAATCAGAATTTATAAAATTTTGTAGAAAAAAAACCTGTAAGAAAAGAAGATCAAAAAGACAAAAATGCTTTTGTTAAAAGCTATAGATTTTGTAAAAGATTTGCTTTAGATTTGGTAAAAGTTTTTATAAGCGACCGATGCCAGAAAACAATAATAAAAAACTGAAGCGGACTGGATCTCACTTTATCAAGGTGTCCCTCAAGGCACTGTTTTAGGACCTCTCATTTTCAATCTGTACATTAACGATCTTAGCAAGCAACTGACCAACTCATGCAAAGTAGTTCAATATGCAGATGAAATAATTCTTTTCTGTGAATATAAAAGCATTAACACTTCGCTGAAAGTGCTTCAAAATTTTTTGTTTATCACAGTACTTTTAGAGACATCTACTGCAACCTAGTGAGAAAAAAAATCAGAATTTATAAAATTTTGTAGAAAAAAACCTGTAAGAAAAGAAGATCAAAAAGACAAAAATGCTTTTGTTAAAAGCTATAGATTTTGTAAAAGATTTGCTTTAGACTTGGTAGAAGTTTTTATAAGCGACCGATGCCAGAAAACAATAATAAAAAACTGAAGCGGACTGGATCTCACTTTATCAAGGTGTCCCTCAAGGCACTGTTTTAGGACCTCTCATTTTCAATCTGAACGTTAACGATCTTAGCAAGCAACTGACCAATTCATGCAAAGTAGTTCAATATGCAGATGACACAATTCTTTTCTGTGAGGGTTAAAAAATTCGAAATTCACTAAAAGAGTTTCGAATTTTTTTTTATCACAGTACTTTTGGAGACCTCTTACTTCAACTTAATGATAAAAAAGCAGAGTTTAAACTCTTTAGTATAAAAGAACACGTTAGAAAAGAAGATCAAAAAAACAAAACTGCACTGGACAAAAAATAATGGTAAAAAAATCAATGCGAAATATCTCGGAGTAGTATTAGACCAAAATTGGACATTTCAAGACGAATTGAAAAAGATTCCAAGAAAATGGGCCTGCGGGAATAAAACCGTACCGTTGATCAAAGAACCCCGTCCTATCGAAACAGGAATACTACAAATGATTGCACTCGTTGTCAATCACCTAAGCTATCCTGCTATGCTTCTAAATGAGAATTCAACAAGTTTGACAACCTCATTAGAAGAACAACTTCGCTGGGCAATTAAAACTTTTCTATAATCGTGTGAAGTTCGATTCATCATCTGATCTTAAACTAAAACACAGTGTATCACCAGTAACAATGTTTCTGAAAAGTTTGCTTGATTTTGAGAAAATAACACCTTTTAATACCAACTTACAAAAAAATCGAGAGAAAACAATCACAAAAACATGAACAGAAAGCATAAAATATTATATGTTTTGTCAAAAAATTTAAAAGGGCAATACATCGAAAACTCTTTTTTTTAAAAATCAGTATTAATTTGGAATACTTTAGAAGAAGACCATTTCAACTATAAGAAAATTCTTACAGACAGAAAAGCGGAAAAAAATTTCAAGAATTAATTTTTCTATTATTTAAAGAAGATCCGACATTGGCAACCTATGGAAAAATTTCATGGTGACTTTTCAGACTTCTTTAAGGAAAGTTCGTAGGAGTGGGATACTATCATTAAATAAGGAAAAATTTTATCGCTAAAATTGATTAAATATAACAAAAATTTTCATCACCATTTGAATTACACTTGCACATTTGAAAAAATTTTCAATTCACAAAAAAATTGTTTGTTTTTATCTGATCTGCTTACGGGCCGACCATCATATTAAAATTTTAAGGCCATCAGAGTTCCAAATTTTAATCAGCTTCCATTTACAAGCAAAAAAAATCTCGTGGTTGGATCTCGGATCCCCAGACAATAAGATTACTGCTAAAAACACGGCTAGAAAGGATGACCAAGGGTATTTATAGTGACAGTTATTTATTAGATTCATTACAGCTATATAAAAACGTTCCTCGCCCCCTACTACTCATGGTCTGAAAAATAGATCAATTTTGAGTTAAACTAAAGCCTTTCAGGGCATCACAGATTCTAAAAGCAGGTTAATGTTCGCTAAACAATTTCTGGGCACAGAAACTCGGATTAAAACTCTCCCAGACAAAACGTCGTTACCTCCAAAATTTCGATGGTAGGGAGGGTTTAGAGCTGTCACGAATATCCCACTCGACCTTTAGATTCTCCTTATCGTGTCTACATCTAATGATAGAATACTTTGGCTGTGTGTTTCGTTCAATCAAAATATCTTTTCTTCTCTCTTACGAATGTTTTCAGTGTCGTATCCAGCTATTTTGTTTTTTTTGTAACGTTGTATTTGGTATTTGTTATATAGAGCGTTTCTACCATTTCTGAGAATTGTTCTTGTTCTAATCGAAAACTTGATTTAATAAAACTACAGAATATTCGGACTCTCCTTTTCATCCTTAAATAATTCGTAATAAGGACTCTTAAAATTTTTTTCAGCATGCACTGGAACGTTCGGCTGTGGCATTCGGGGGAATGCCACACCTTCCGCGGACAGCCCCATCAATTTCTCACTTGTGGCAATCCAGTGTTGCACTTCAAACTTACAAATTTATCTCTATTAACTCAACTGACCACGGGTCGCAAATGGCATTGTACTACATCTTCACTGCCTTAACGAAATTTTCACAAAGTGTCCTAGATAAAATTTCTTTTCTGACTATTCCTGTCATTCAGTCATAAATGTTCTTTTCTCTCTCACTGCTGTAAAAAAAGTTTGAAACGGCCACGCATTCGTTAAAACACACCGAGTAGAAACAATTAAACTTGCCGTTGCCCTAGATTTTAAGACTAAGAGACTCTGTGGCTCGGAAAGGTATTGAGGTACCCTCCATTTTCGAGCAAGCGTACCCCAAGATTTTGCTCTGCCATCCCGGGGAATGGCATATACACCCTCGACAGCCCCATCAATGTCTTAATTGAACGCATTACTCCGGGCTATCATCAAGTTGTGATCCAGTAATGTACTGCAAACTTAAAATTTATCAACGTTAATTCAATTCACCGAGGTTCACAAACTGCATCGTACTACATCTTCACTGCCTTTCCAAAATTTTCACTAAAAACACACCACGATTAGTGACATAGAAAAAAATCTCTTTTTGGACTACTTACGTCAATCAGTCACAAATTTGTTTTTCACTCCTGCTGCTTTAAGAACGTTGGAACGTGGCACGGCAACGCTCTCGTTAAATCTTACTAAGAGTTAGTCACCAATTATAAATTTTTAAGCATGTCGTTGCCCTAGATATTAAAACTACGAGGCTATGTGGCTAGGAAAGGTATTGAGGTGCCCTCCCTTTCCGAGCGAGCGTACCCAAACACTACCAGGTCGCTACAAAGCGAAGGTTTGTCCTATGCAAATTAAAAACTTTCAATCAGGTTTCAATAAGTTAATATTCTCGCTTTTTTAACTGTATAAGTAAGTAGTAACAATTAAAAATTTCAACTTAATTCAAGGCTTTCAATAACAAATAACAATTACTTCTGCAAAAAAAATTTAAGTTTCAATAATCAAGCTAAGTTAGCTTGATAAAATTTTCTAACACAAAGTCAACTCATAGTTTTTACTCTCTCCTAACTTAAATTTTGCGCCAACAATTCCGTCAGCGCTCACTCCATGGCCTAGCTTCTTTTGCTCCTTGACTTTCTTCCAGCACTTACTCTAGCATATCGACAGAGTTGCTGGGCGTGCGCTTACTTTCTTGTTGCGACGGTCTCTGCTTGCATCAGGGCAAGGGTCCAAGTTCGCCTTCCACTCCCGGTTCCGGCAGAAACTATTTTGCATGCACAGGCTTACGTTTCGCTCCAGGTCAGCTCGCACGACCTCGTTTTTCTCACTTTCTGTCACTTAAGTCATTGCAGCTGCGCGCTTCACAGCCGTTGTGTAGGCGTTTCTGTGAGTAAGGCATGCCCGGCCCATCACGTGATCTCTTCGATCCCTGGGGAGGTTCCATCATGAAACTGGGGCGGACTGATCAATTTACATTTTCCGTAGAGTGAAAAGAAAACTTCTCAAACTCAATGCAAATGGGCCCATAAAGATTGTTGCAAGGTAATCTACGCGTATCTTACTTGTCTTTCTAATGAATATTTGAAAATTGAAATTTATTTACTCGGAAGCTAAGATGATCCTGAAGTGCCTGAAAACTAGAGCATAATCAAAGCGTTTGAAAATTTTTTTTTTTAAACAAAATATTAAATAAATTTACCTCAAAACATTTTTGATTTGACTGGCCAACACTCATACTGGCTTTAGAACATCTTACTCAACAACTGATGCTTTTTTCTCTTGCACGGAACCATTCAAAAAATCAATTGATAAAAACCGATATTATTGCATGCTCTTCATTAGAACTCTTGAAGTCATTTGATCCTAATGAGCATAACCAATAAGAAAACTTAGGTAATCAAATTTTTCAGATCCTGCTATAGATTTAGTAAAACTTTAATAAGCGACCGATGCCAGAAAACAACCCTAAATAACACTGAAGCGGATTGGATCTCACTTCATGAAGGTGTTCTTCAAGGCACAGTCTTAGGACTTCTCATTTTCAACCTCTACATCAACGATCTTAGCAAGCAACTGACTAACTCATGCAACGTAGTTCAATATGCAGATGAAATAATTCTTTTCTGTGAGGATAAAAGCATTAACACTTCGCTGAAAGTGCTTCAAAATTTTTTGTTTTATCACAGTACTTTTAGAGACAACTACTGCAACCTAGTGAGAAAAAAAATCAGAATTTATAAATTTTAGTAGAAAAAAACCTGTAAGAAAAGAAGATCAAAAAGACAAAAATGCTTTTGTTAAAAGCTATAGATTTTGTAAAAGATTTGCTTTAGATTTGGTAAAAGTTTTTATAAGCGACCGATGCCAGAAAACAATAATAAAAAACTGAAGCGGACTGGATCTCACTTTATCAAGGTGTCCCTCAAGGCACTGTTTTAGGACCTTTCATTTTCAATCTGAACATTAACGATCTTAGCAAGCAACTGACCAACTCATGCAAAGTAGCTGAATATGCAGTTGACACAATTCTTTTCTGTGAGGGTTAAAAAATTCGAAATTCACTAAAAGAGTTTCGAAACTTTTTTTAACACAGTACTTTTGGAGACCTCTTACTTACACTTAATGATAAAAAAGCAGAGTTTATAATCTTTAGTATAAAAAAACGTGAGGAAAGAAGATCAAAAAACAAAACTGCCTTGGACAAAAAAAATAATAATGAAAAAATCAAAGCGAAATATCTCGGAGTAGTATTAGACCAAAATTGGACATTTCAAGACAAATTGAAAAAGATTCCAAGAAAATGGGCCTGCGGGAATAAAACCGTACCGTTGATCAAAGAACCCCGTCCTATCGAAACAGGAATACTACAAATGATTGCACTCGTTGTCAATCACCTAAGCTATCCTGCTATGCTTCTAAATGAGAATTCAACAAGTTTGACAACCTCATTAGAAGAACAACTTCGCTGGGCAATTAAAACTTTTCTATGATCGTGTGAAGTTCGATTCATCATCTGATCTTAAACTAAAACACAGTGTATCACCAGTAACAATGTTTCTGAAAAGTTTGCTTGATTTTGAGAAAATAACACCTTTTAATACCAACTTACAAAAAAATCGAGAGAAAACAATCACAAAAACATGAACAGAAAGCATAAAATATTATATGTTTTGTCAAAAAATTTAAAAGGGCAATACATCGAAAACTCTTTTTTTTAAAAATCAGTATTAATTTGGAATACTTTAGAAGAAGACCATTTCAACTATAAGAAAATTCTTACAGACAGAAAAGCGGAAAAAAATTTCAAGAATTAATTTTTCTATTATTTAAAGAAGATCCGACATTGGCAACCTATGGAAAAATTTCATGGTGACTTTTCAGACTTCTTTAAGGAAAGTTCGTAGGAGTGGGATACTATCATTAAATGCGTAAAATTTTATCGCTAAAATTGATTAAATATAACAAAAATTTTCATCACCATTTGAATTACACTTGCACATTTGAAAAAATTTTCAATTCACAAAAAAATTGTTTGTTTTTATCTGATCTGCTTACGGGCCGACCATCATATTAAAATTTTAAGGCCATCAGAGTTCCAAATTTTAATCAGCTTCCATTTACAAGCAAAAAAAATCACGTGGTTGGATCTCGGATCCCCAGACAATAAGATTACTGCTAAAAACACGGCTAGAAAGGATGACCAAGGGTATTTATAGTGACAGTTATTTATTAGATTCATTAGAGCTATATAAAAACGTTCCTCGCCCCCTACTACTCATGGTCTGAAAAATAGATCAATTTTGAGTTAAACTAAAGCCTTTCAGGGCATCACAGATTCTAAAAGCAGGTTAATGTTCGCTAAACAATTTCTGGGCACAGAAACTCGGATTAAAACTCTCCCAGAAAAAAACGTTCCTCGCCCCCTACTACTCATGCTCTGAAAAATAGATCAATTTTGAGTTAAACTAAATGCTTTCAGGGCATCACAGATTCTAAAAGCAAGTTAATGTTTGCTAAACAATTTCTGGGCACAGAAACTCGGATTAAAACTCTCCCAGAAAAAAACGTCGTTACCTCCAAAATTTCGATAGTAGGGAGGGTTTATAGCTGTCACGAATATCTCACTCGACCTTTAGATTCTCCTTATTGTGTCTACATCTAATGATAGAATACTTTGGCTGTGTGTTTCGTTCAATCAAAATATCTTTTCTTCTCTCTTACGAATGTTTTCAGTGTCGTATCCAGCTATTTTGTTTTTTTTTGTAACTTTGTATTTGGTATTTGTTATATAGAGCATTTCTTTCATTTCTGAGAATTGTTCTTAGTCTAATCGAAAACTTGAAATAATAAAACTACGGAATATTCGGACTCTCCTTTTCATCCTTAAATAATTCGTAATAAAGACGCTTAAAAATTTTTTCAGCATGCACTGGAACGGTCGGCTGTGGCATTCGGGGGAATGCCACACATTCCTCGGACAGCCCCATCAATTTCCCACTTGTGGCAATCCAGTGTTGCACTTCAAACTTACAAATTTATCTCTATTAACTCAATAAATGAGTTGTTCGCCCAGGCGTTTTTAAAAACATTCAATTGCATTTTTTCTTCTTTGACCTAAAAAATAGCACCGAGGTGGATTGTTCAGCTCTGTCTCTAAAATATCAAATTTTGTTGATCTAATTTGATTTGATGATGTTACCTATGCATCTGAAAAAATCTAGATCACGCTCCACTACTAAACACAAAAAACTATTCATAATATGAACATAATTATATTTAAGCTTTTAATATGATAACATCATACATGATAGCATAATTCTAACTCAAAATAAAAAAATTAAATCTACATCTTAAACAGTATCTTGATGCCACATTCCAATTTCCTAAATATTCAACCAACTAAAACAACTCCTTATCATAATGGTGCATCAACATATGCCGTGATAGTATTTCTTATGCAAATAGAAGTCTATGTCTTTTTCCGAAAAAAAATCACATGCACCGGAGCATATAACTCGCTGGGATGTAGTTTTCCTCTATTGGGTTGATAAATGTCAAAAAGAGGGTGGTCACTTCTCTTCCGACCTTGAAGTTCCTGAGCCAAATTCCTGTGACCTTCTCCGGAACTCACGTGTTGGCTATCAGTGGCTTTGCATCCCACTTTTAAGTCCCGGTATTTATGATGCAACAGGGGGCCGCTTTATCAGACCTCCTACACCAGGCCTTTGTTTCCATAAAAGCTCGATGTTCTTATACTCTCTTTCAAAGTCTTCCGCTTGCTCTGTTTCGAAACTTGCATTCGTGGTTATTGCTGTGGTGCACGTGCGTTCCGTGAGTATAACATCACTATCGGTCACAAGAAGTTTTTTCGAATAACGATTTGGAAGATCAAAATATGATTTAAAATTTTGAACTAGAGCCGGTTTTCTAGGAATTGCTCCTCCGTTTCCAGTTCTCCTATTTCTCTTGCCATTTTTAATTTTTTGATCATCAGATTTTTGTCAGGATGAGTTCTTCCCCCACAAACAGGACAAAATTATCCATTGACGCCGCCGGCAACTGCCCAGGATCGAGCGAATTGAGGAACACAAAAGGATCCATCTGGAGAAATCCGGTTGTATTCAATATTGTCGTGACTGATGTAGATGATGCTGGATTTTACGACTTCCTGAATCGTCAAAACCTTATCCTTTGGATCCGCAGACAGATCATGGAGTAATTCGAGTACTCGCAGATATGTCTATTCTTGCTCATGAGAGTCATCCATTTCGAGTTCGAATTTGGCCTCTCTATCGTCGACCAGGTCGATGTCATGCGAGACAATTATCTTAACTAATCCACCTATCGAATCCATTACGCTGCTTAGCGCAATTTTGTCTACGACAAAATCATCATTGTAAAGGTTGTACTTCTTCGTGTCTCTTCCCCTGTTGCTCTGCCGTGTTTCCATTGTCGAGGTAAAGTTAAGTTCTACTCCTTTGTCGTCCTCAGTTTGCTTCAGTTTATTCCAGTCCTCCTCGATATGAAAGAGGGTTTCGTCATCGATTTCTTTTATCTCAGTTAGCTCCTGACCTATGGGCAGATTGCAATCATTCCCCACCTCATTCCCACCTTTTTTAATCACGTGTACACCTTCAATTGCCCTCACAAGCAGGCTCCACTATCAAATTGTCACACTCATGCAAGTGTGCCGGTTTGACATTTTCTAGTGCTCAATCTACAGAAGCAGCCACCTTGTGGTGTACATAGTGGCCACCTTGACTACGCCATTTATTCAACAACTTCTTTGTTCCCTTTGAGGCAACCACCTCTTGGAAGACCCCAATGTAGTCAGCAGTCTTTTTTTTTCAAATCTCCTTTTTTGCCTTATCTATTCCTGCTGTGTGTTTCGTCGCAAAGATCATTTAGTTCCTGTTGCCTATTGATTACCTCACTTACCTAAGTTTGCGGCGCCATTGTTCTCCCCTAGTACTCGGGAGAAAAGAACGCTAACGGCAGAATTTTATCTTGAACTGTTAACATCATGTGATGGCAGATCCCAGTGGTGGAGATCTCTGTACTGTTGTACGCGCCCATCGCCTGTGGTAAATTCTTAGCCGAGTCGTCCATGTTTCGTAAGCAACAAACTATCAGCATGAATACTAGTGTGCAATTTTATCTTGCGACCGGAAGGTCATTTGTCTGCCGGTGGTAAATGGTCGAGTGAGCCTTTGTCATCTGTATTATCACCATCAACCTTCTTCTCCCTCCTCACTTTCATTCCGATCACTTTTTGTCTTTTGCTCGTTTTTTCGTCCCCCTAGTTACCCCCCCCCCCTTACTCGGTTAGCTAAGCCTCGTTCGGAGAGCGTACTAGGAAGTTTTTTCGAATTTTCTTAAAAAGCTATCACGGTACAACCGGAAGTTTTACACGTTCCCGCCGGTACTCTAGAATGGGCATGTAGCCCGGAGCTGTGTCAAGTGCGTTCGACTCCGTAGTCATGTAACAGTCGCCTACTTCGGTCACATATGAGACTTAAGAAGAATAGGCCCTATAACCATTGGCTCAAGAGTCAGGGACACTATCTCTCGTCTTTTTCTACCTCAAAACGGTCGGAGCCAATTCGGTTTGCTTGCGACATGAGACTAAAAACCCGTTACAGCTTAAAGGCCACTACCAAAATACTCCCCCACTCTAGAAATTAAGAACGTCCCCATACTTAGGCCTCAAAATACCCGAAATACACGAACGCCGTTAAAAACAGGGTCGAAACAATCCGCATAGTTACTTTTTATTAGACAGTAAAACTTTGATCCATTTCAGATGGATCAACCTAAAACTCGCCTTATCTCAACATAACAATCATAAAACACACTCAAGAAAACTAAATTGAGAACTCACATGTCGGCACACTCGGGAATTAGAGGTAACTAAATTAATGAGCAACTGGAGAATTAAGTATGATAACTTGAGAAGTTTAATACTAATTAGTTTCAATAAAGGAAATGATAATTGTTTGTTTTTTTTTTGTGATCTGCTTACGGGCTGACCATCATATTAAAATTTTAAGGCCATCAGCGTTCCAAATTTTAATCAGATTCCATTTACAAGCAAAAAAAATCTCGTGGTTGGATCTCGGATCCCCAGACAATAAGATTACTGCTAAAAACAGGGCTAGAAAGGATGACCAAGGGTATTTATAGTGACAGTTATTTATTAGATTCATTAGAGCTATATAAAAACGTTCCTCGCCCCCTACTACTCATGCTCTGAAAAATAGATCAATTTTCAGTTAAACTAAAGCCTTTCAGGGCATCACAGATTCTAAAAGCAGGTTAATGTTCGCTAAACAATTTCTGGGCACAGAAACTCGGATTAAAACTCTCCCAGAAAAAAACGTTCCTCGCCCCCTACTACTCATGCTCTGAAAAATAGATCAATTTTGAGTTAAACTAAATGCTTTCAGGGCATCACAGATTCTAAAAGCAAGTTAATGTTTGCTAAACAATTTCTGGGCACAGAAACTCGGATTAAAACTCTCCCAGAAAAAAACGTCGTTACCTCCAAAATTTCGATAGTAGGGAGGGTTTATAGCTGTCACGAATATCTCACTCGACCTTTAGATTCTCCTTATCGTGTCTACATCTAATGATAGAATACTTTGGCTGTGTGTTTCGTTCAATCAAAATATCTTTTCTTCTCTCTTGCGACTGTTTTCAGTGTCGTATCCAGCAATTTTTTTTTGTAACGTTGTATTTGGTATTTGTTATATAGAGCGTTTCTACCATTTCTGAGAATTGTTCTTGTTCTAATCGAAAACTTGATATAATAAAACTACGGAATATTCGGACTCTCCTTTTCATCCTTAAATAATTCGTAATTAAGACTCTTACAATTTTTTTCAGCATGCACTGGAACGTTCGGCTGTGGCATTCGGGGGAATGCCACACCTTCCCCGGACAGCCCCATCAATTTCTCACTTGTGGCAATCCAGTGCTGCACTTCAAACTTACAAATTTATCTCTATTAACTCAACTGACCACGGCATTGTACTACATCTTCACTGCCTTAACGAAATTTTCACAAAGTGTCCTAGATAAAATTTCTTTTCTGACTATTCACGTCATTCAGTCATAAATGTTCTTTTCTCTCTCACTGCTGTAAAAAAAAGTTTGAAACGGCCACGCACTCGTTAAAACACACCGAGTAGAAACAATTAAACTTGCCGTTGCCCTAGATTTTAAGACTAAGAGACTCTGTGGCTCGGAAAGGTATTGAGGTACCCTCCATTTTCGAGCAAGCGTACCCCAAGATTTTGCTCTGCCATCCCGGGGAATGGCATATACACCCTCGACAGCCCCATCAATGTCTTAATTGAACGCATTACTCCGGGCTATCATCAAGTTGTGATCCAGTAATGTACTGCAAACTTAAAATTTATCAACGTTAATTCAATTCACCGAGGTTCACAAACTGCATCGTACTACATCTTCACTGCCTTTCCAAAATTTTCACTAAAAACACACCACGATTAGTGACATAGAAAAAAATCTCTTTTTGGACTACTTACATCATTCAGTCACAAATTTGTTTTTCACTCCTGCTGCTTTAAGAACGTTGGAACGTGGCACGGCAACGCTCTCGTTAAATCTTACTAAGAGTTAGTCACCAATTATAAATTTTTAAGCATGTCGTTGCCCTAGATATTAAAACTACGAGGCTATGTGGCTAGGAAAGGTATTGAGGTGCCCTCCCTTTCCGAGCGAGCGTACCCAAACACTACCAGGTCGCTACAAAGCGAAGGTTTGTCCTATGCAAATTAAAAACTTTCAATCAGGTTTCAATAAGTTAATATTTTCGCTTTTTTAACTGTATAAGTAAGTAGTAACAATTAAAAATTTCAACTTAATTCAAGGCTTTCAATAACAAATAACAATTACTTCTGCAAAAAAATTTAAGTTTCAATAATCAAGCTAAGTTAGCTTGATAAAATTTTCTAACACAAAGTCAACTCATAGTTTTTCTTCTCTCCTAACTTAATTTTTGCGCCAACATTTCCGTCAGTGCTCACTTCATGGCCTCGCTTCTTGTGCTCCTTGACTTTCTTCCAGCACTTACTCTAGCATATCGACAGAGTTGCTGGGCGTGCGCTAACTTTCTTGTTGCGACAGTCTCTGCTTGCATCAGGGCAAGAGGTCCACGTTCGCCTTCCACTCCCGGTTCCGGCAGAAACAATTTTGCAAGCACAGGCTTACGTTTTGCTCCAGGTCAGCTCGCACGTTTTTCTCACTTTCTGTCACTTAAGTCATTACAGCTGCGCGCTTCACAGCCGTTGTGTAGGCGTTTCTGTGAGTAAGGCATGCCCGGCCCATCACGTGATCTCTTCGATCCCTGGGGAGGTTCCATCATGAAACTGGGGCGGACTGGCAGGGGTATTTCGCCCAGTCTGTAAATGAGTTGTTCGCCCAGGCGTTTTTAAAAACATTCAATTGCATTTTTTCTTCTTTGACCTAAAAAATAGCACCGAGGTGGATTGTTCAGCTCTGTCTCTAAAATATCAAATTTTGTTGATCTAATTTGATTTGATGATGTTACCTATGCATCTGAAAAAATCTAGATCACGCTCCACTACTAAACACAAAAAACTATTCATAATATGAACATAATTATATTTAAGCTTTTAATATGATAACATCATACATAATAGCATGATTCTAACTCAAAACAAAAAAAATTAAATCTACATCTTAAACAGTATCTTGATGCCACATTCCAATTTCCTAAATATTCAACCAACTAAAACAACCTTATCATAATGGTGCATCAACCTATGCCGTGATAGTATTTCTTATGCAAATAGAAGTCTATGTCTTTTTCCGAAAAAAAATCACATGCACCGGAGCATATAACTCGCTGGGATGTAGTTTTCCTCTATTGGGTTGATAAATGTCAAAAAGAGGGTGGTCACTTCTCTTCCGACCTTGAAGTTCCTGAGCCAAATTCCTGTGAGCTTCTCCGGAACTCACGTGTTGGCTATCAGTGGCTTTGCATCCCACTTTTAAGTCCCGGTATTTATGATGCAACAGGGGGCCGCTTTATCAGACCTCCTACACCAGGCCTTTGTTTCCATAAAAGCTCGATGTTCTTATACTCTCTTTCAAAGTCTTCCGCTTGCTCTGTTTCGAAACTTGCATTCGTGGTTATTGCGGTGGTGCACGTGCGTTCCGTGAGTATAACATCACTGTCGGTCACAAGAAGTTTTTTCGAATAACGATTTGGAAGATCAAATTATGATTTAAAATTTTGAACTAGAGCCGGTTTTCTACGAATTGCTCCTCCGTTTCCAGTTCTCCTATTTCTCTTGCCATTTTTAATTTTTTGATCATCAGATTTTTGTCAGGGTGAGTTCTTCCCCCACAAACAGGACAAAATTATCCATTGACGTCGCCGTCAACTGCCCAGGATCGAGCGAATTGAGGAACACAAAAGGATCCATCTGGAGAAATCCGGTTGTATTCAATATTGTCGTGACTGATGTAGATGATGCTGGATTTTACGACTTCCTGAATCGTCAAAACCTTATCCTTTGGATCCGCAGACAGATCATGGAGTAATTCGAGTACTCGCAGATATGTCTATTCTTGCTCATGAGAGTCTTCCATTTCGAGTTCGAATTTGGCCTCTCTATCGTCGACCAGGTCGATGTCATGCGAGACAATTATCTTAACTAATCAACCTATCGAATCTCCTACGCTGCTTAGCGCAATTTTGTCTACGACAAAATCATCATTGTAAAGGTTGTACTTCTTCGTGTCTCTTCCCCTGTTGCTCTGCCGTGTTTCCATTGTCGAGGTAAAGTTAAGTTCTACTCCTTTGTCGTCCTCAGTTTGCTTCAGTTCATTCCAGTCCTCCTCGATATGAAAGAGGGTTTCGTCATCGATTTCTTTTATCTCAGTTAGCTCCTGACCTATGGGCAGATTGCAATCATTCCCCACCTCATTCCCACCTTTTTTAATCACGTGTACACCTTCAATTGCCCTCACAAGCAGGCTCCACTATCAAATTGTCACACTCATGCAAGTGTGCCGGTTTGACATTTTCAAAAAGCGCAGCACGTCCAGTGCTCAATCTACAGAAGCAGCCACCTTGGTGTACATAGTGGCCACCTTGACTACGCCATTTATTCAACAACTTCTTTGTTCCCTTTGAGGCAACCACCTCTTGGAAGACCCCAATGTAGTCAGCAGTCTTTTTTTTCAAATCTCTTTTTTTGCCTTATCTATTCCTGCTGTGTGTTTCGTCGCAAAGATCATTTAGTTCCTGTTGCCTATTGATTACCTCACTTACCTAAGTTTGCGGCGCCATTGTTCTCCCCTAGTACTCGGGAGAAAAGAACGCTAACGGCAGAATTTTATCTTGAACTGTTAACATCATGTGATGGCAGATCCCAGTGGTGGAGATCTCTGTACTGTTGTACGCGCCCATCGCCTGTGGTAAATTCTTAGCCGAGTCGTCCATGTTTCGTAAGCAACAAACTATCAGCATGAATACTAGTGTGCAATTTTATCTTGCGACCGGAAGGTCATTTGTCTGCCGGTGGTAAATGGTCGAGTGAGCCTTTGTCATCTGTATTATCACCATCAACCTTCTTCTCCCTCCTCACTTTCATTCCGATCACTTTTTGTCTTTTGCTCGTTTTTTCGTCCCCCTAGTTACCCCCCCCCCTTACTCGGTTAGCTAAGCCTCGTTCGGAGAGCGTACTAGGAAGTTTTTTCGAATTTTCTTAAAAAGCTATCACGGTACAACCGGAAGTTTTACACGTTCCCGCAAAAACCGTACCACCGGTACTCTAGAATGGGCATGTAGCCCGGAGCTGTGTCAAGTGCGTTCAACTCCGTAGTCATGTAACAGTCGCCTACTTCGGTCACATATGAGACTTAAGAAGAATAGGCCCTATAACCATTGGCTCAAGAGTCAGGGACACTATCTCTCGTGTTTTTCTACCTCAAAACGGTCGGAGCCAATTCGGTTCGCTTGCGACATGAGACTAAAAACCCGTTACAGCTTAAAGGCCACTACCAAAATACTCCCCCACTCTAGAAATTAAGAACGTCCCCATACTTAGGCCTCAAAATACCCAAAATGAACGAACGCCGTTAAAAACAGGGTCGAAACAATCCGCATAGTTACTTTTTATTAGACAGTAAAACTGTGATCCATTTCAGATGGATCAACCTAAAACTCGCCTTATCTCAACATAACAATCATAAAACACACTCAAGAAAACTAAATTGAGAACTCACATGTCGGCACACTCGGGAATTAGAGGTAACTAAAATAATGAGCAACTGGAGAATTAGGTATGATAACTTGAGAAGTTTAATACTAATTAGTTTCAATAAGGGAAATGAGTTTTGACTCTGGTAATGAAGTTTTAGTCTGAACCATTGGGACACCCCAGCTGTCCACCTTTCCACTGAGGGTTCACTCTAGTTCAGTTCGAATAATTGTATTCTTTTTTCACAATCGTTTCTCTTCCTTTATCAGGATAAGACGGCTCTACTCGCGTTCTATTTCGTATCTGGAAATTGCGAATAGCAATTTCCCGCTGCTTTTTTAAGTACTTTCCCGCGATTGTACATCGGATGTTCTGATCTTCTATTTCTGAGATTTTCAGTTTTCGCGAGAAAGTTGAGCATGACAGGCCCCATTCGAAATTTTGAAAAATTAAATTTCCTCCCAAAATTACGTATTTCGTGTTTCTCAACGTCAAACCTCCAAATATGACCGACTGGCACATACTCCCCGGACTCGAGATCGATGTCCTCATCGCGTGTTGCCGCCTGTCAGTGAGTCCCCAGAATACCGAGTGCTGCCCAAGATGCAGTGCCAGTGGTCATTTACAGAGGTTTGCAGCAGACTTAAGTTTATCTACATCCCAAAATTCACCACTATATAAAATTGTCACACTATCGCTGAACAGCAATCATAATTTTCATATACCTGCACCTTAAATATCCGCTTTTGAAGCTTATGATTAAACCTTCTTTTGTCCTATCCAGTCAGGAAATTGTCATGCAACATTTTGATTTATACAATAAATATAGCATATTAATAACAAAAATTTCTTTTCCGTGACCTCGGATTTTATCCGATTTCACACTCGAGCCTTTTCCTTTCCCTCTCAAGACTCGAGAAACCCACATTGAGCTCCCCGCTCACTTCGTATTCCTAGCCTTCGAAGTGCTAGGACCTGATGAATTTGACACCGTGATCGGTCTTAGTAGCGCCTCCTCATCATCAGAACTGATCACAATTTCTTCCCATGCTCTCAATTGTTCGTAAGATCGCATCCACTCCCTCTGCTCTTGGAACCTCGATGCCTGATTCGGTAAAACTTTCGTCTTCAATTCCCTGTTCAAGCAAAATGAATTGTGCAGGCTCAAGCTCACGTTCTTCGCCAAGTCTTCCTCCAGTATCGACTCTCTTGCTTTGGTATTGTCTCTAGACACCCTACCAACTCTTTTCGAACCTGTTGTGATCCCATTTCTATGGGTCAGCAGAGGTCTCTTGAAGGCTTCCGGGCTTATCTCCGCCAGGAACTGTCGATATTCCTTCTGATAATTCTTCATGTGATCCTTCGTCGCTATGTACAACCAAGATGTCAACGTCGCTCGAAACCACAGAAAGAACCTGATCCGGCTCCATACGTGTCTGACTTCCATTGGTATGGCAAATACCTTGCATACAGTCTCAAACAACTCAAGTCTCCTGCTGTAGTCTATAGCGTGTATCGATTCTGCCGTAGCTGCCTTCGACTCCCCGTACTTCGTTACATTTTCTTCGATCCATCGTAACGCCAACATCGTACTTACTACCAAGATGGTCACATTCTGCTGATGATCGGGTAACCCGATTGACCGAATTTCTTCTACATCCCACACTAAGCAAAGGTTTGTATGCTCCGGTACCACACTGTCTGTGCCAAGCAGTGGCATGGGCATTCCCCATGTGTAATTTCTATGCTTCGGAGATTGCGTTCCCCCGAGGCTTCCAGCAGAGGCTCCAGTTCCATCATCTTCTCGTGCACCACATCATCTTCCTGCGGCATTGGGACATTACCAATCGGCTTCCCGATGGCGTTCTGTCTCTCAAAATCGCTCCTATTTTCATCTCCCAAGCTCAAGAATTCATCTCCCCAGATTTGACTCAAGTCATCTCTTTGTGCCTTCGGCACCTTTCCCAGGATCTTCTTCAACAGTCTGGGTGAATGATGCGACTTTCGAGCTAGCCGTACGCACTTGGGTACCGAGAAGGCCTTATCCACTAGTATCCTTTGGCTGGATACCTCCACCATTGCCATGTACATACGTTGGCCATTACTGATCCCACCATAGACTTTGCATTTACCGGCAGGCCATAAGCTTCGCTCACTGGAAATCCCATCTCCGACTCTAGACCAATCTTCCATCCTCTAATATGTTTTTGGGTGGATTGCAACGCCCCTGGCCACGACTCCACGCTCAACGCCGTCACCAAATGGTGTTCAGATTCCAGCATCTCGAGTGATTGCAGACTACACATACTAGAGAAGAACCCCAGCGCCGTTGCTATATTCACCGTATAACACTCAGCCTTTATCTTTCTGTTATATCACCAAACCAAGTGACTAGATCTTCTCCCTGAAAAGATTGCATTCTGACACAAAATCGTCCATCACAGGTGTGCCCTCCGCCTCCGCACGTCAAGTCAAGACAGCTACCAGGCTCCAACTTCTCTACCAATCCCAGCTTACTCGTTGTTCCACCCGACTCTTTACTCTGTTGTAGGATCAATTTGTGTATCACGTCCAACGTTCCCAGATCCTCATCTTTTGTCGGTGTTAGCCTTACTCGTTCCGTGACTTCTTCAATCAAGCTTGCATGGGGATTGGGACAGCAGGAAGGTCTCAGCAATTTCCAAACCGTTCCCAAGTTCGTAGTCATCATGCCATTTCCGTTTCCCATTCTCAATTCTACTCTTTGGCGCGAGCGCGGCACGCTTGTCACCTTTGGCGTCGCCTCAAGTAGCAGGCCTATGCTCGGGTTTTCCCTTTCCGTTGGATCGATTACGATTATCTTCTCCGGCCAAAACTTCAAGAGCTCCGCCACCTCATGATTCCTGTAAGCGCTGGCGGCTTCTGAATTCAAGAAACGATTATACGCTATTCCCATCACTCCAGAAACGTATTGATGCTCTCCCTTTTTATTGGGTCTCGCGTAACCCTCAGCCAAGGCTAGGTTGCGATGCACGTCATGCCCCTCTTCAAATTTCTTGTTGTGGAATCTTCGTATCTCATCCAGTTTTCTAAGATTCTCTAGGGGTTGTCTCGAGTCATCCTCCTTCTCAATTCCCGTACTCTGGTACACGTTCAGTATGACGGTGGAGACTCTTCTCTCCATGGTTTTGCTCCCCATGGCCCTCTGATGACACGCTTGGACGGTGCTATTGTTCATTACGGACATTATCCACCTCAAGAAACAAGTGGCATCTTTTCTTCTCGCCAGACTCAGACCGGAGTTGTCCCTCGCGACGTGTTGTACCAGCATCTGATAGACCTCCAGGTTTTTATTGCCTAACTTCAATTTGTCACATGAAGTCAAGACCTCCAACTCTATTCCCACTAAGATCCATGCGAACATCAGTTGTCCCGCAGTTCTGACGAAGGGATTCGCCATTAGAGGCAATGTTGATGAAGGTGTTCTCATCGCCTCCTCAAAATAATCTCGCAACAGGCTCTGCCAAGTTCGCTTTAGCTGACTTCCCAACTCCAGTTTGTTGACTTCGGCTTTCTGTTGAGTAGCCCAATTGCGACGCTTGCGGGACACCCCTTGATCAAGCTTCTTCAGACAGTCCTCCAATTCCTTCATCGTCTCTAGGGCCACCCACCAAGGTCGAGCCGTATTCCTTGTCGCGTTCTTCTCAAGAGGGTCATCGGACACTTGTTTGCCAACAGCTTGATGTTCGCTCGAGATCGATTCTCTGCCCACATCCACTTCCCATGTTTGTCCACTCGTCGAACCCTTTTTCGAACCTGCCTTCTGAGGTTTGAAGTCCTCCTCCGTTACCAGACTTGTCGGGGCCTCTATATCTTTCGCTATTTCGGTTAGCCTCCTTGGTCCGGAGTTACTCTTGTACGCTGTCGTCTTCCACCGCGCCAAGATCATGGGGGCGGTCTCCCTCAACTTCTTTTCCGAAACAGCATCCACCGACGGGCTGCTCAACTCCTCCATCTCCCGCTTCCTTTTTCGAGACTTCATACCTTTGCTTGGGGGTGTCGTCACTACCATCACAGATTCGATCTCTCCGTCCCGGTCCGACCCTTCCAACTCGTGCCTCCCCCCTGCTCGAGCCTTAAGGATATTAGTACTCTTAATCATATTGCTAGTCTTAATCTTATCCTCCCCTTTAATTTTAATTATTTTATCATCAGTCTTTTTCTTCAGAGTAGAGCCGTCTTTACATTCATCATCTCTGGTCTTCCGTCGCGTCTCCCTCAACTTGACCATCTTGCTCAGCAACTCCTTTCTGGCTTTCTCATCCAGTCCGGTGGCCATCAACACTGGTTCTCCAAACTTGACCACCGTGTTCCACAGTTCTTCCTTGAAGTCATCTAGCGTGGTCTCGCTCTTCATCTCCTGATCAAATTCACTCAAGAAGTGCCGCCAAGCCTTCTCATCTAGAGTCCCCAGAAACATATCTTTATTCCCCTCAAATGTATTCTTTTGCCTCTCCTCAGCACTCAAGAGTATCATCCCCATGTTGGAAGTTTCACCTGTCAGCGGTAGTTCCAGGTTCTTACGGGGGGATGAGGACAGTGGTGGCGTGGCACTGTCCGCCCAATCGTCTCCGCTCAAGTCCCGCAGCAGCTCCTGGGCGGTGAAATCCACCTCTGCTGGTTTCCGCTGAGGCGTATTCCCCACATCCATTTCCTCCCCCGTTTCACTGAGAGTTTCGTCCATGCTCTCTTCTCCCGACTCAGCTTGCCTTCTCTCGAGTATCTTCCTAAATCGATCCTCTACAGGGCCACTTCTCCTGTCTCCAGGAGTGCCCACCGACAGGGGTGAGGGTGTCGCGGGGTTGCTTTCTATACTCCGTCAGGGCTACATACAACGAGCCTGCCGCATCCAGCTCTTTCCCTTCTTGCCTCATTTCCACCTGTTCCAATCCGTAAGGTGCTCGATACTTGCTCGTGACAAACTTCATCTCGTCCTTCAGCGCAATGTGTCCCTCTTCTACGACCATCCTGCCATCATCCCATATCGGTGATCCATTCTCCAGGCTCGCCCGATCAAGCGTTCTCAAGATTTAATTTAGTTAATTTTGATATCGCAGATGTGGAAATAGACCACCGCCGTATATCCAATGAAGAAGGGATCCTAGCCATCGGTGAACTCCACTTGCTGTTTCTCTACTGTAGCTCTCGCGAATAGGGATGGTACTACCAGGGGGCTGTTCATCCCCATGGTCATTCTCCTGACTGTTTGAAACTCAGGAATGGTCGCGGGTAAGACTTCCTTCTCCAGTGTCGCCTCCAGCTCCTTCTTTACCAACTCAAATCTCTTTTTCCACGCGGGGATTCTCAAGATCTCTTGTCCATTCGCCGTCAGGGGATTCAGGTTCCAAAACGTGGGATACGTCTCTATGGGGCCTTCACGTTTTCCACCTATCCTGCACTGCAGTTGCCCCCGGAAATTGAATTCCACCAACTCGGGATCTTTCACCTTCCCAAAGAGCACTGTGTTACTCATCCGCGCCCTGAGCACCTCTTGTTGACACCAGTTCAGCGCCGTCCCATCCAACAAGCTTATTAAGCTCACGTGCACTACTGAATGGCGGTATGCAGCCACTAGAGGGTCAGGAAAGGCGTAAGTTACCGCTGGTCCGTAGATACAAGTCACAACTTCCTCTAGTCCCCTGATCATTCCCACCGGTCTGACCTCATCGCCAGGCATAGATCCGTCACTAGAGGGATACCACCATTCGCCTCCCTCCATTCCTCTCTAGTCCTCGGGTTCTTTTCTTCACCGGTAATGTGTCGGTTCTGCATCAGTAGATATTCCACCAGCAAAGTCTTCAGTCCCGCCGTGCACTTGTATGAACAAGTGTCTATGCTCAAGTGGGTTTTTCCCATCGACAGGGGTTCTCCTTATTTCATCAGCCGATGGAATGACACCAATTCGCCATGACTTCCGGAATGACACCAATTCGGCTAACAAGAGGCTTATGGGCACCAGCGCCAGATATCCATCAATCCGAAGTGTCTCCACACCCCGGCTGAACATATACGCTGGTCCCATGTTAAACAGGTATCTCGGGTAAACTAAGTATAGGGATAACAGGAGACTTATGGGCATGTTCAAGAGTTCTTGCACAAAGGCCCCAAAAATGGTATCTTTTGCACAAAACACTCCAGCCATGTATCTCTTCTCCCAACAAGGACTCAAGAATTCCAGTATCTCGTGATCTCTCCTCGTCCTCAGCTCACCTTTTGCATGTTCCCGCAAGAATCCTCCAATGGTGACCTCATTAATTGACGTGACAAACCTGGCCACCGTCATCTCCCTGCTCTCGGCTACCTCCAATTGTTCCTCGAGAAATTCACAGATCTGCTTCACGAGAGGTGGGGCACTCTCCCTTGTCTTGTCAGTAGCATTCTCGAGTCTGGGTGTTAAAAACGGCCACTTGCCTCTCTCTTGCGTTAGTCGATACACCATCGACTCTAGTTGCTTCTCAGTCGCAGCCACGAATTTCCTTTCGTTGCTTGGTCCCTTTGATTTGCTCGTGGAACTCGTGATGGTCACGTCCATGCCTCGGAACCACAAGCTGGCTGTCAGGTGACTTATTATCGGGTGGTCATCCCCTATTGTCGGACTGAATTTCAGCTGCCTGGCAAAGTTCGAGATCTCGAGTAAGAGGACCTCATCCAGCACAATGAGTATATCTGCTAATTCATAGAATCCCCTCAAGGCATGGGATACGTCCGCCCACGCCGCCGCCAGTTCTGACTTCCGTATTCTCAAGTTCGTAGGTTCCAGCTCTCGGTTGGGAGCTGCCATCAGGATCCGCCATGCGTTCCCTTCAGCTATCAGAATCAAAATAGCATACACAAACTGCAGAGCAAGGGGGCATGCTTGCGTATCCGGGGGATGTCATGAATACCACCTTCGTTTTGGATCCAAATCGCGAACTGACGTTTTCCTGTACCTCATTCATTGCGGCAAACAGCGTCTGGATGGCCTCCCATATTTTCTTTGGCGTAGGCTTGTCCCCTTTCAGCTGCTCTAGAAGCCCAGCCGCATGCAGGTGATCATTCATTCCCGCGAACAGCAGCAGCTCTGGTTCGCAAGGCATTTCCGACTTTATCGCCACCACCAAGGTCAACATCTGGTTCAATTCTACACCCGGCAGCGAGTATACCAGAATTTCTGGCCAAAATAACTTGGGAGACGTTCCTTCGAAGTCCGATCCCGTCACAATGATCACTCTCGCGGCCGCTGGATCTGCTCTGTCATACACTGCCAGTGTCTTGGCTAATTGAGCATTGCCACATGGTTTCCCACATCTTGGGTCATCTGCCAACTTCGCACCCTCGT